>NW_015536555.1:294124-305421 GCF_001515605.1 Sinocyclocheilus anshuiensis
GTGTGAAATTAATGTTTGAAAAATTGTGTTTTATGGTCGGTGGGATGATGTGTATACTGAATCAACATATTTCTGCAGTCATCAGAATGTTTATATATCTCAGCCCAGCTATTTTAAACCGTTTCATCACATTCTAGGGTTGCTATTAAGCATAAAAAACCCTTATACAACACTGATAGGAATACTGAGATAAAAGTCACAAAAATACAACCATCAACGTATTTTAAAATTGTTGCTTTATTGTATCATAGTTCATAGAATTGTTATATTAGTGCTACCAGTATTACAACATCGATATTGTACTTTATTTGTAACATTTGAACTTTTAATTTAGTGCAATATGCACTATATCATTGTCATTGCAACATTTTAGTACAACCTTCACAAACAACCGCAACTGGATTTATATGTAGCCTATGCCTAAATGCACTGTATTATCCCAGCGGTCACTATTGTTGCCATCAACATGTTTCCTCATTCTATGACCAAACTGAATATATGTGAATTCATATATTAATGCTAGACACCTTAAAGATAACATGCACCAACGATCTTTGCCATATATTTTATGTTAACATACTTCACCAGCCTTTCGTTTTAGAGTTTGATGCAGCCATCATCTTCACATGGTGCAAACATTAAATAAACTGCTCTGGTCATGTGACAATTTGCACTAACCATGTGACACTGCACATATTTAATTGAGACCTCTTCCATATTGGCAGGAACTGCACTAAAACACCAGTCAGTATCATTTTTAGAGCTTTATAAATGAAAACCTTCTTGACGGTCACTATTGATTAATGGGTTAACATTGCAAAGCTTTTTGCACCAAGTGTTTCGTTGAATAGGTCCATACACCACATAATGTCCTCGCAGTTCAGTGCGCGTGAGTGGGCGAGTGGGGAAGCGCGAGAGGAGGGGTGAGGAAAGGAGGGGGTTTCGTGCACCAGCCGCACTGCTCTTCTCTGCTCGCGCCGCGGATTTCCGCTGGATTTCTTTCCTCACGTCACTCCGTCTCGCCTCTCGCCGTGTTTCATACTAACGCCAAAGAGCAAGAAGAAGAGCGGGAAAAGGGAACGCTGGAGCGCCGGAGACGCACAGAAAGAGAAGGAAACTCAACATCAACACCCCCTTTCCAAGATGAGCGAGGTGAGTGAGTGAGTGAATCACGGCGGTTGTCAATGCAGCAGACGCACCAGTGACTGCAGGTGAGTCTCCGGTAGAGCTCTTTACTGCCTGCCTCGTGTGTACGTGTTGCTGCTTTCGGGAAAACATGTCGACAGGTGCGACAAAATGCAGGATTTGAAGTAAAAACAGAATGTTTCTTTTAAAAAGTCGTCTTTAACACACAAAATAGCAGCTGTCTTGCACTTTCCATGCATTTGCGCCTCCCCACCCCATCCACCGCATCTCGCGAAGCTGCACTAAAGAGACTCACTCAACGCATAGATCAGAGGCGCGAAATCACCTCAGTACTAGACAGTGTGCGTTTCTTTCTCCTTTTCCCGCCCTTTTCCCAGAATAAAGACGCTGCTGTCGTAAATCGGTGGCATAGAGGGTTTGCTAACTGTTTTTAAAATTCATAGTTACTCGAGAAAACAAGTTTTTTTGGGGGGAGATACTCTATTCTATTTGGAAAAAAAATAAAAAAAATAATAATAAATTTAAGGGATGAAGTGATATTAGTGTCTCAAAAAAAAGTTGGTAGGTAAGTTCAAAAACCTCTCTGGTTATTTTGTGAACTAATTTTATACATTTTGATTTAAGTGATAGACCTGTCACACAGTGGTAAGATTATTTGGTATATAAAATTGTTTTTCGCTTACCTTCCGCCCCTTAGCAACAGTGCGAACACTATCTCAGAATATCCCGCCCGATCTCCCGCCTTTTAAATAGCACAATATATTTGTTTTAACTATACATTTAGTATAAGGTTAAGTAAAATTTAATTAGTCCATATATAAATATTGTTCAATAGTAGCCCTATTTGTTTCCTCTTTTAACGTATCCTGTAGTATTGGTTGTGTAGATATTTCCCTTGTAATGCTTTTTTTTTCTTTATTTTTTTTACATTTAATTTAACTGGTTCATTCAGTATATTTTGTAGTTATACTGAGTCAACATTACTCCATTAGTTTAGACCAACATAAGTCATTTTTACATTTTATACTGTATCTAAGTCAGAAGGAGCTTTATTACCAAGTATGTGTTACTCACACGATGATTTTGACTTGGCGACAAGAGCTTCCAGTGCAGAAGAAAGTAATAGAATTACACAGCAAAATGAAATAACACTAATATAAGAAAAACAGAAACAGCTGACAGCTCTAGAGTACCAAGCCTAATTCTCCTGTCCATGACTAAATCTAGATGATTCGAAAAGTAGCTTGTAGAATGTAGTTTATAGACCCTGTGAGCATTTATCATAATGAAGAGATGGAAATGTAATGGACTGCACTGATTACTCTTCTCTTTGAAATACTCCCGAGATGTGTTGAAGGAGCTGGTCGCATTTTGGCAACACACTCTGATCAGATCAACCAAGCAATTTTGACTGATAACTATAGTTAAATTGGGGAATTCACACAAGGGAAATTTCATTTTCCTGTTAATACCGATAATCTCAAAATAACCAAATACTGTTTGATTTATCGAGATGTATACTTTTTATTGGGTTTTGAAGCCTGTATTTACAACTTCTTGTACTGTGTCATGTGGTCATTGTAAGCTCGCATCTGCTAAACCAAGGCAAATATATTGGCACATTTTATGATTATCAGCATACGTTGATGAATCGTCAGTCTTTATTTGATTTCAGCAATTCTAAGAACATCTCATTTGCCATCATTAAAATTGTATACATTAGTATTATATTAGCCACCTTTCAGAATATTCCATTTTTGTTATTTTAGTGAATTTTAAATTTCAAGTTAACATTTTTAAATATATTATGAAAAAAAAAAAATTAATTGCGGCCGTTATCAGACACACTACTCTCTAATTATTGGTAGAGATAGTTGTTTTTAACTTATAAATTAGTATTATATTAGCCACCTTGCTCTCTAGATATCCGCATTAGCATTGCTCAATAAAAAAAACACATATCGGTTGACATTGTGCCTTTTTCAGTTTCGAACTGTGAACAGTGATTTGTGCCCGCTGTCATCTCGGTTATTCTCTTCTACTTTTCCACTCTGCTCATTTTACATAACATGGATTGTCTTACAACATGCATCCATCGCACATGAGAATCTGTTCCTGAGATGACAAAAGCATTCTGGGTCATATACACCTAAGCAATGTCGCATGTGCCTGACCTGACCATCAGAAATAGCTCTGAGCCAGTGTCAGAATGTCATCTTACAGCCATGCGGCCATGTTGGGAACTCATGAAACAAAATGCCAAGGGGTAAAAAAAAAATGAAAAAAAAAAAATTAATTGCGGCCGTTATCAGACACACTACTCTCTAATTATTGGTAGAGATAGTTGTTTTTAACTTATAATCTTATTAATTATCTTATTTTAAAAGATTAATTATTCATAACAAATTAGTAAAACATTACTAAAACAGTTTCATATTATAAAACATTTGAGTTCAAAACTGAAATAAATAGTCAAGTCAAATCTATTTAAATATTTATTGCTTTTCAGGATACATATTTATACTTATACATAAGCAGCTTTACAACTAATTCTGTTAAAATGTTACTGTTTATAATATCTTAATATTTGAATGCCTTATAGTCATATTTGGCAGATTAGAGCTCGGCGATAGTATAGTCACATTTTGCGATGAATCAACAGCAATCAAGCAGTTGAGACTTACTATATAGTGTACAGTGGGTATAGAAAAGAATCACATTGTGTTGCTTTGCAGCCTGGAATAAAGATGGATACAGTTTTTGTTTTATCCAGCTGTATTTACTCAGTGCAACTTATAACATCCAAGTGAAATATATAAACACCAACATGTCAGAAAAAAACAAAAAAAACAATCACTGAGTTGGAAAAAGGATCACCTCCTTGTGTCAGTATTTTGTTGAACCACCTTTTGCATTATTAACAGACTTTGGTCTGTTGGGATTTGTCTCTACTAACATTGCACAGCTAGACTTTGCAATATTTGCTCACTCTTCTTTGCAGAACTGCTCAAGTTCAGTTAAATGTGATGGTGACCATTTGTGGACTGCAGTCTTCAAGTCATTCCACAGATTTTCAGTGGAGTTTAAGTCTGGGCTCTGACTAGGCCATGCTAGGACATTTACCTTTTTCTCCTGCAAAAGGTTGGAGGTCCAGCTTGGTGAAAATCGTGGCTCCCCTTAGATGTTCTAAGGCAGCTGGGATGAGAGGAAGGAGGTATCTGAATTTAATGGTGATCGTGTTGAGGGCTCGATAATCTATGCAGGGCCGCAAGCCTCCATCCTTTTTTTGCCACAAAGAAGCTAGAAGCAGCAGGGGAAGTAGATGGTCTGATGTAACCTTGCTGTAAGGCCTCCCGAATGTACTCCTTCATGGCCTCTTGTTCAGGTACTGTCAAAGGATAGATTTTGCCTCTGGGTACTGGTTCACATGGAAGATCGATAGCACAGGCCCATGGTCGGTAACTGGGAAGCTCTCTTGGGACAGAAGACGTCTTTGAACTGGGAGTATACAATAAGTCAGGGATGTCAACGGATTGCTGATTCACGGGACTCTCGATGGAGGTAGAGTAGACGACAACTGATCGCAGCCCCTTCTTGAGTTGACGTGGTAACGTAGGAAAACATCACTTGCTCCATTTCTTTCTCTCACCATTGTCCCAAGAGAGCCATCCCTAACCACGATTGCCGTAGGATGACACCAGCAGTGCAATTCTCCAGAACCAGTAAGTGAATTTCCTCTTGGTGAAGGATTCCAACACGTGAAAGAAGTGGACCCACTCTATACCGGATGTCTGCACGGTTCAGGGGTTTTCCAGTGATGGATTGGGCTTTATGTCTCTCACACGGGGTCTTCTGGAGGTGGAACTGGCATCAGAAATCAACAGAGATAAAGTTCCCGGTTGATGAGTGCAGTGACTGGAAAGTAGATATTCGAGAAAGTAAACATTTTGGTAGTAAGAGGCAATGAACTAACATAGTTTGCTTGGACAACACTCACCAAAGGTCGATGAGGTTGGATGGGGCATTCCACAATAAAATGCCCAGCAGCACCGCAATAGAGGCATACTCTTTGGGTCAGCCACCACCTGCGTTCAGCCAGGGATAACTGTGTAGATTCCACTTGCATGGGTTCTGCTTCTGGAGAGCTGGTGGGCTCTGGTTGATGAAAGGCGGAGGAGATGCTAGGCTGACCCTGGAAGGTTTCTCCACAACTCTGCATATGATTTGCTACTCAAATAGAGAGTTGGACAAATTTCTCGAGGCAGATGGAATCATTGTATGCAGCGAGATGCAGCCGGAGTTGAGGAGACAATCCCTGTCGGTAAGTGGTGATAAGAGAGCTCTCGTTCTAACCGGTTGATGCCACTAGGCAGGGGCACCTTAAGATAACCAGAGGCCCCTTTGCTATAGCATTAGGGTAGGCCAACCTAACCTATATATATATATATTTTTTTTTTTAGCTTCCTGACAATTGTCAAATTTCATTTTTGTCTTGTTGACATGTCAGTTAACATTTACAGCACTGTTCTGCTTAATATGAATATAAGTGAATATGCAAATTCACTCTTTGCCAGAAAGTGGCACTTGTGGAGCATCAGAATTATAGCCTTTACATAAACTAAACACTACGTTATTACAGGCATTACACGGAGGTAATATGAAACAAAAATGCCATCAAAACTTTCCAGGCCAAAATCTGAGTTTACAGGTATGATTTAGACACCATAAATTACACAAAATATGCATTATTCATCATTAGTAGATAGAAACAATCACTTGGCAAGTTGATTAAATGTGGGCTATTTGGTGGTTGCTAACTGCGTTTTTATTTTTAAACATGCCGTGCTTGCGCTTGATTAAATCATAGCATAAAGACATGTACAGAGAGCAGCTCTCATACTAGGCTTCTTTACTAGCGCATTATGCATTTGCTCACAGTATATCGGTGGAACATACCAACTATACAAACTGTGTGGTGGAAGCCTAAACTGAACCATTCACTACATATACTTCAAGAAGGGCGTCACTGGAAATGAGTGTTTGAGTTTGTTTACAGAATGCTATCGTCACTGCTGCAAACTCCTATATATACTGTACATATAATTATTCGAAAAATATAATCTACCTGCAGCCAGTATGCCCCTCCCAAGTGTAGGCCCCTGGGCTTCAGCCCGTTAAAGCCCGTGTGTTAATGCGCCCCTGCTACTAGGATGCGAAACAAACTCTATTTTGTGCTGTGAGGACGTTTTTTGACTGCTCATGTGCAAATAGCGCTAAGCGGTCCTGCCCACCACCGCAGTATAAACGGCAGTCTATACAGCACAATCTCTCTCGGTTGCATAGTATAAACGGCTCACCACACGGCCAGCCCTAATAGAGACAACCAGAGAGAGAGGGAATGCGACATGCGGCACAGAAATGTAAAGGGCCTGGAGAAAGCCACACACACGGAAACACTCGATCAGCGTTTGCATAAATGGCAACTTCAACTTCTGCAGGTTTCCCTGATCTTTCTCTCTTCCTCCCCTCTCAACCTACAGCAGCTCCCTGGGGTGGCACTTAAATGCTGCAATCTGTCTCTGTCTCACGGGCGTCTCTCTCTCTCGCAGGCACGCTTTCGCTCCCACTCCCTCCATCATTTCACCTGTTCTCCAACTGCAGTTCTTACAGAATGAAACGAGACAGATCTTTATTGCCAAATCAGCCGAGAGACGCAGAAAGAGAGAAAAGGGGAGGATGTGAAGAGAGAGTCAGTGAATGGACGCAAGGCAGCGTGCGAAGGTGTTAATTACGTGGGCTGCTTTTCCGTTCCCGTCTTTCTTTCACGCTGTCTGTGACCTTGCTTTTCCCTCCTCCGTCCCCTGAGATTTCTCTCTCCCTCTTCATTTAATTCATCTCGTCTTTCAGCCGCATTTCACCCCAAACACAGATGTCTGTTTCCTCTCTTTCTGCCTTGTGCGGTGCAGCCGCTCCATAGACGTCTCTTCCGCTGTCTTGCTTTTAAATGGGAAGGGAAAAGTGCCAAAAAAAACTCCCGTCGCTCCGAGCAGAGGACTGGGGAAAGAAAGCGGAGGTGAATAAAAACAAATGCATTAGAGGGCTTCACTGCTCCACTGCAAATCTCCATCCTACGGTGAACGGCTGCAGTCACGTGACATTACAGCAACGTTGTGGCAATGTTGCGGAGACATTGATGGGGATTGGCAACTACAACACTGACTCAGTTTCTGAGTTCTCTCTCCTTTTCTTGGTACATTTTGTTCCTGCCGTGTTTTTCCTCTACAGAATTGACAATGATGGCTTGAGAGTTCAGCTGGTCAACTTCTAAACAATATTACCTTGAATAATATATTGGTACTTTTCAGCCTTTTGATGATATTTGACATATCTCCATGTTTATTTTTTAAATCAGAGAAACCTAGGGTTGGATGGTATGATATCATTTCTATATCAGAAAACTATATTCTACTCAGAATATGTATAGTGTAAACATGGTGGACTTTACAGCTACCAAGAAGCATCGCAACTAATTAAAATGTACAGTTCAACTGATTTGCCATCACATGTCGCTTGTATATTGGCTCATCCAATCATATTTACAATGCATTTTTATTTGAAATTCACACATTTCATAATATAAAGCTGTTTTTTTCAGGCTTGTTATTCATTTGTTATGATCTTTGACCTTTTGGTTTGTGTTCCAAATAAAAAAGAAATGAGATGGAGCTCCTTTCATTTGTAAACTAGCTATGTATTTTACTGAATTAAACAAAATTGGGCATTACTACATGGATACACATGCAGTGAGCCATGCAAATGTGATAAATAGAGACTGAAATGTTATATAGGCGACACTAATATATATGACTGATATGAACACAGATCATAAAATTAGGTCACGTTGTATGTCTTTATGTGTTTCTGTATGAACAAGCTTTGAAGTGTTCATACGACTGCAATAGTTCACTACAGATGGTTTACAAACCCACACGTTCACCACCTTAATACAAATATATATGATGAGAGAAAATTTCCCTTTAGACTTGAGTATTTTTAATAATATTTACTGTAATGCTATTATTTATAAAAATATTTTATCACTAATAAATGCTCTCTTTGACTAATAATAAAGTAATAGTCTTCGGTTATCATTTACGCACCTTCATGTCATTCCAAATTGTATGATTTTCTTTCTTTCGTGAAAAAAAAAGAGACCCTTATCCCTTATAAAAAAAATAAACAAATAAAATAAATAAATGCACTTGGTGTAGTACACATGCAGTAAACTGGACAGAAAGCTGCACTTTTACGGCATCCAAAGTTCCAAACTTGTGCTACAGTGCAAAACTGCATTAATACACTGCATACAAATTACCACAAGTATTACCATAAGTACTGCAAAAGTGTTTTATTTGTTGCACGTCAACCACAGTGATCTGTTGAGGAGACATTGTGATTGAGTCATAGCATTGGCCGGATTCTTTTACAGTTTACAAACAACTGCAACACAATCTGAAATATTTGATTAAAAAACAAAAAAACAAAAAAAACTGCTAGACATTGAAAGTTCAACTAACAATAAGAAATTGATATATGAAGGTACCTAGCATAAACCTCCTCAAGATCAGCAACTCAAGACGTCTGGAACTAACCATTAACTGTAAAACATTAGTGAAGTTGCAAATAAATAATGTATATGTGAGAAAGAGTCACACGCAATTGCTGACCAGAATAGCATAGCTGCAGTTTTAACTTTACCACAGCACTTCAATGCAATTTGAAAACGGGCACAGTTATCAGTAACTGCAGAGCAGTTGTTATGAAAACCCGCTGTACCAATGCATTTGCTCTGCATTTGAGAGTTGCATTATACTGGACTTTGGTTGTAAATTCTGGCCTAAACTGCAAATGTACTACACCGTTATAAATGCACCAAAACCGTACCACACAGTCTTACAGTATTTGCACTGTAGTGAACTGCAGTTATGTAATGTGGGAGGCAAATGGCTGTACTGCAGTTACATTACAGCAGATTACCAGTACTTATATATGAGAATTTAAAAGCTTTGTAAGTACTGCAGTACAGTTTACTATTGAGCAGTATGGCATCAGTGCACGATTGATTACAATTGATTACAATAATACTGCAGTTCATTTTTTAAGAGGATGTTTTGCATGTTCATGCTGCTTTTTTTATACAATGAAGGCATGCAGTGAGCAGGGTTAGGACTATATTCCAAGTCTTCTGATGCATACGATAACTCTCTGTGACAAACAGACTGAAAAGTAAGTTATTCACAGTTAAATTGTCTTGTTCCTCACACAAAGCTATCATATGTTCTACAGTGCACAAGCAGTGACGGTCAGTGGTCTTTCAAGGGTGTCAAGGGGATGTCAATTACAGAATAATGGCAGAATCAAATTGTATACTCATTTTGTGTACTGTTGATTAAGAATAGCCATAGAGATGGCCAGAAACACTACTCATTTAGCTAGTTTATACAACTGAGCTACATTATTTCCCATAATTCTCTGTGGCATCATGAAAATGATAAAATACAAGTCAATTCAAATGTATTTGTATAGCACTTGTCACAATACACGTTGTTTCAAAGCAGCTTTACAGACAATCATGTTAATGTTTATAATACCGTCTTGCTTTATAGTCACATTTAGCAGATTGATGCTGGAAAAATACACAGACAAAGCCTCAATTACACACCAAATGTGCATACTTTACTCTTAATTACGTTGCATTAGTGCTAAAAAAGATGAAAGTTTGAGTTCATTTCATTCCACACAAAATCACTTTCAACACACATGTCGTAATTATGTCAAACTCATAAGTAGGAGCTTCCAGGAGGACTAAGCAGCATTACACTGCCAGTGAAGCATGGCTTTAAAAGACTGGATGGGCTGTGTGTTCACTGAATCCTAGGTGCTTTAATGGTACTTTTTAAAGTTTGACATCCCCTGGACACTGCATGCTTTTGTTGTATGGAAAAGAGCAGCTTCAGTCACATAGGTTTTTCTTCTCCAGGCCTGGTTTGCAGTCAAGTTATTGATTGTATGTAAAAATGTTCTGCAGGACCTACAGCATTATCGAGCAAAGGGCAACACTTGGGAGTGTTCAAAGTTTTGATCTCAAACAAGCGCGTGTTGCCCAAAGCAGACAGTAAATGGCCGGCGTGTGTCTGACCTTCTCTCTCTGTCTGTTTCTCTGCCCTCCAGCGTGGACACACAGGGGAGGCCAACAGCAGCCAAACGTCCGCCACAGACAACAAAGGTCTGTCTGCCTCTCCACATGTCTATCTGTATACAGTCGCTCTCACATTCACAGCGATGCTGGGACGATGTATCACACATTAAGCCACCTACCATCCATTCACAAACACCACAGCATCATTTTAGACAGTTTTGCATAGGCACTTCAGAAAATGTACAAATCTAGTGTCATTTGTGCCCTTGTGAATAAGAAGCACGCTTGAAAAAAAACAAAACCAAAAAAAAAACTTGCAGGCAATGAACTAAATAAAAGGCCACTTAAATGACTTAAAGAGAGACACGTTCATGACTATTTATTTAAACACTTAAGTACACTTTTAAAAATTGCACTGTAATAATGTCAGATTAAAAGTTTTGTTTTCAATTTTGAATGTTATGTTTTAATAATCTTTTGTCGAGCTTGAAAGAAGTACACTTATTTTTGTGTTGACATACTAAAGTACTAGTAAAGTACTTTTAGTTTGAAAAGAAGTGTGTTATTCAATATTAGATTAAGTAATATATTTTAAATGTATTAAATTGCAACTTCATTAAATGTGTGATTACGCATATATTTATATACAGTACATGACAAGTTTCAATAGGAAAGACATTAAAGTATTTGGTAACACCAATTCTCACTATTAACTAGTTGCCTATTAGCATGCCTATTATTAACATATTGGCTGTTTATTAGTACTTTTAAAGCACATATTCTGTATGACCATATTCTACATCCCTAATCCTACCCAATACCCTAAACTTAACAACTACCTTACTAACTATTAAATTAGCAAATTAGGAGTTTATTGAGGCAAAAGTCTTAGTTAATGGTTTGTCAATAGCGAGAATTGGTCCTTAAAATAAAATGTGACAAAGTACTTTTA
>NW_015536555.1:305535-346336 GCF_001515605.1 Sinocyclocheilus anshuiensis
CACATGTCTATCTGTATACAGTCGCTCTCACATTCACAGCGATGCTGGGACGATGTATCACACATTAAGCCACCTACCATCCATTCACAAACACCACAGCATCATTTTAGACAGTTTTGCATAGGCACTTCAGAAAATGTACAAATCTAGTGTCATTTGTGCCCTTGTGAATAAGAAGCACGCTTGATCGGTTTGACTATGCATTTGTAGTGTACTTCAGCTATTAAAAGTGTGTATATCTACCCAATACCCTAAACTTAACAACTACCTTACTAACTATTAAATTAGCAAATTAGGAGTTTATTGAGGCAAAAGTCTTAGTTAATGGTTTGTCAATAGCGAGAATTGGTCCTTAAAATAAAATGTGACAAAGTACTTTTAATTGACCACAGATGCTTGTCAGCAGTACTTTAACCATATTTCAATGACAATAGAAGTAATTATGAAATGACATATAATATGTACTTAGATGTGAACTGAATTTAATGTTTTTATATACTTAATTTCATGTTAATGAAAAACGTATTATAGTTTAAATTAATATAGAATGCACTTAAGTAGATTCTAAGTATATTCTTTCAAAGTATATTTCCATAGTAAGTACTCTTACTATGCTAAAAGTATGCTAAAGTTTACTTCTTTTTCACAAGGGTCTTCTTATGAGTTGATTCACTCAATGGTTTGGTCATTGTGTTCTAGAAAAGGCATCTGACTCTGCAGGAAAACCTGAGCAGGAGGAAGAGGTCGATATCGACCTGGAAGCCCCGGAGACAGAGAAAGCAGCCCTCGCCATCCAGAACCAGTTCAGACGCTTCCAAAAGAAGAAGAAGTAGACATACTTGAGCAATTAGGACATCTTACACATGGTTTAGGAAGAAAATGTGAGGAGGGGTAGAAAGCAAGAGAAAGAGAGAGAAGCATAACTTAATTGAGCATGAAATTAAACTAGTCTCCCCTCTGCTGCTCCACATATCCACTAAAGCGACATATCTACCCCCCAAACCCCAAAAAAACTCCTCTTTAACTTCCCGTTTTATCTTTGTCCCATATGAGAAGCCATTCTGAGAAAAAATATCTTCTTTTTTCACACATAGAGTAAGCACAGCACACAACAGTCGCTTCAGAAAAGCACAGTGCACACGTTCACCTCACATCTTCTCTTGTCTCTTTTTTTCCATTTCTCTCTGGTTTTGAGTGAAGCATGGTACAAAATCTCAGGTTTGGTTCGGTTTTAGTCAGTGGAAACCATGCGTCAGCCGGGACTTGACTCCCAGAGTGATGCCAAAATGGTGACAACTAGCACGATTGAGTAGTACTGACAAGCATCTAGTGCCTGTTCTAGTCCACAAACTTTAACCTAAAAGGTATGCAGTTTCCTTACAAACCTGAATTATTGATGCACCTGCGGTCAGCACAAAGAATCGAGAGACAACAAGAGCCAAGAGGACCTGGAAGAAAACAGGATGCACTGCTTCAAAAAGTGTAATAAATAACAGAAGGATAAAAGCTGCAGCCAATGGAAGAGATGCCTAAATACGATGTAGTCGTTGGCAAGAAACTTTGCCCTCATCCTTGCAATCGATCCCGTTCTCCCTGTGACATCTGTTCAGAATAGTATGTAGAGTTGAGTGCCAATGGCCCCTGAAATGAAATCATTGATCAGTTTTAGCCAGTCATCGGACAGGATCAGGATACGCTATCGTGTTGTAGCAGTGGTAACGTGAGCCGAGGTGCATACGCGGTATTGACTGACTGCGCTTCCCAACACACAACCACAGATTTAAAGTCACTGGAGAGATCAGACAAGAGAAACACGTGTATGATGTGAGGAGGAAACAAAAACGCACAAGATTATTCGCCATGAATAGTAACTCCAAATCCCCAGTGCACAACGTCCGGGCATTCACACTTTTCCTCGCATTAAAATCTGCATGTGGCACACTGACCTGCTCTGAAAAGCCAGGCCTGTATCTACGCTTCAGTCTCTTGTCTCAAACTAATTAATGCTCTATTAATTATTATTGGAATGTAACCTCTTTTTCTATTTAAAGGAGAAAATCTCTTTGCTAAGACTCAGCTTTGTATGAAAGTTACCTTCATAACCCAATGGGCCAATTTACATAGTCAAACCTCCCAGTCAGACACCATTTATGGTAAAATTCAAAAGAGTAAAAAAGCAAATTCAACCTCAACCCCATTGGTTTTTCCTTTTGTTTCTACCTCTCATTAACTCTTTGTACCCACAAGACCGCTTACATGTGTCCCCTGTGGTTCTATATGGCCCATTTTAAGTATGGCCTCATTCTGCTTCCCCTGAAGGCTTTTCAATCCTCAATCTCTCTTGTATTGCATGTCAACTGGGATTTTGAAACCTGTTTTAGAGTTTGATGGAATATATGACGAAGCAGCTGTGGTCCATACTGATGTCATAGATACTGTATTACAACTAGAACATAATATTATTCAACACAGAGACAAAATGAATAGGGTACTGTATATTGAAAGCATGCAGCTGTATATCTTAAACACCCTGCTTTATGATATTTCTCCGTTCCATTCAATAGCCTTGAGCACTCGAGTGATTGACATCGGTCTTGTTCCAATTCTTCAGCTGTCTGCTTTCTCCTTCTCGCCCTTCATTGCAAGCTAATCCGGTTAAGGGCTCAGAAATGAGGCGTGATAGAATTTGGCTCACCGAGAAAAGAACCTCGCCATTCATTGAGCGAGTAGTACTACAGCCACATTTCACATGTGTCTAAACCTTTCCAGCCAGCTGAGGGTTAGAGAAGGGATCGAAAGGGAGACATTTTCTTGAAATCTGCTGGAACCTTTAGCAATAACGGCAATGCTACAAGAGACAAGAGCATCTCCAAGTGCCAGAGACACTGACAGACCTCCGCATTCACTGCAGGGAATCCGCCGAAGTCAAGAATCGCCATCAAATGCATCCCGAACCCAGCCTTGCTTATCTGCTAACCTCTTTAAACAAACCAGGTTGCATCATTCTCTGTCGTATTGCTTGTATGCTTTACTCACTGGGCTGGACATCAGATTGAACAAGATAGACGTCAGTCACACTGTAATCTGCCCTCGTTAGTCCTGTTTGAATTCGACTGAGAATCCATTTTGTTGTTTTATACCTCTTGTTCACATTGAGGTGCTGCAAGGGTGTGGATTGGACATTTTGGGGTTTACAGTATGTTGCTGCCTTTTCTGTGTGTCTTAGAGAAGAAATGTGGAAATGCCTGTGACAAATCATCTTTCTGAGGTGCAGAACCCTGTATTTTCTGTTTTAAACTACTGTACTCTATGTGTGGAGGAGTGAGAGATGCAGCGCTCAAACAGCCCTCTGTTCTTTTAACTCTGCACAATTAAAACTTGCTTAAGAAAACCTCCACCGTGGTTGTTTTGTGTTATTAATGTATTGTCATTTGTCTGTTTTAACCCTACCCTTAAAATACCTGCAGCTATTGGAACTTTCCACGATCAGATTTCACAACTCTGTTAAGTCTCCCCTGTTAAACATGGTACAGTCCATAAGATCGTGGAGCTTAAGAAGACACATCATTGGATCCTTTCTACAGAGTAGAGCAAAGACAAGTTAATCTTGCTTTTTTTTTCTTGATTGTTTCTCATATTGAAAGCATGCAGCTGTATATCTTAAACACCCTGCTTTATGATATTTCTCCGTTCCATTCAATAGCCTTGAGCACTCGAGTGATTGACATCGGTCTTGTTCCAATTCTTCAGCTGTCTGCTTTCTCCTTCTCGCCCTTCATTGCAAGCTAATCCGGTTAAGGGCTCAGAAATGAGGCGTGATAGAATTTGGCTCACCGAGAAAAGAACCTCGCCATTCATTGAGCGAGTAGTACTACAGCCACATTTCACATGTGTCTAAACCTTTCCAGCCAGCTGAGGGTTAGAGAAGGGATCGAAAGGGAGACATTTTCTTGAAATCTGCTGGAACCTTTAGCAATAACGGCAATGCTACAAGAGACAAGAGCATCTCCAAGTGCCAGAGACACTGACAGACCTCCGCATTCACTGCAGGGAATCCGCCGAAGTCAAGAATCGCCATCAAATGCATCCCGAACCCAGCCTTGCTTATCTGCTAACCTCTTTAAACAAACCAGGTTGCATCATTCTCTGTCGTATTGCTTGTATTCTTTACTCACTGGGCTGAACATCAGATTGAACAAGATAGACGTCAGTCACACTGTAATCTGCCCTCGTTAGTCCTGTTTGAATTCGACTGAGAATCCATTTTGTTGTTTTATACCTCTTGTTCACATTGAGGTGCTGCAAGGGTGTGGATTGGACATTTTGGGGTTTACAGTATGTTGCTGCCTTTTCTGTGTGTCTTAGAGAAGAAATGTGGAAATGCCTGTGACAAATCATCTTTCTGAGGTGCAGAACCCTGTATTTTCTGTTTTAAACTACTGTACTCTATGTGTGGAGGAGTGAGAGATGCAGCGCTCAAACAGCCCTCTGTTCTTTTAACTCTGCACAATTAAAACTTGCTTAAGAAAACCTCCACCGTGGTTGTTTTGTGTTATTAATGTATTGTCATTTGTCTGTTTTAACCCTACCCTTAAAATACCTGCAGCTATTGGAACTTTCCACGATCAGATTTCACAACTCTGTTAAGTCTCCCCTGTTAAACATGGTACAGTCCATAAGATCGTGGAGCTTAAGAAGACACATCATTGGATCCTTTCTACAGAGTAGAGCAAAGACAAGTTAATCTTGCTTTTTTTTTCTTGATTGTTTCTCTATCCATTCTCAAAACCACTTGTCCTACTGTATGTAGGGTAACATGGATGCTGGAGCCTATACCAGTGTCTCAGGCCATAGGCAGGGAAACACTCTGGATGGATGGCCTGTCAAACACAGGGATTGTCGGGGAAACTGGAGCAAACTTAACATAAAAATGCCTGCTGGCTTGTGGTTTCAAACCAGGGAACCATTTGTTCTGAGGCTTTGACATTGCTACCAACTGAGAAACTCTATTCTCAGTTTCCCACTTTTTACTTTAAATTGTCAACTTCCTAGTAAGGTGTACAAACAGCATTGTCTGAAGGTTAAACACCTTCTTTTGCTGACTTTTTAACAACAAATTAACAAAAATAAATACCTTTTGTAAAGGGTCAACAACGGATAATGAAGGTGGCTGTAAAAAATATACACGCCAGAGGATAATACATTTATTACCCATGGAACGCTGACCTCATTAATCCATGATATGACGTCCTTGTGCTAAAATGTTCCCTTCCGTCATCTCCCATCTCTGCGATTTTTTTCCTACTGATATCAGGCCGCTGTTTTGTTCCCTATATCAGTTACCTGTGCGATCCAAACAGGGGAAGTTGGTCCAAGATCAGTTGTGAAGGAAAACTTCCTCACAGTTCGTGTTGTTATCCCCAAAGGAGGTTTGTTTCCGTCTCTCCATCCCCAGAGTCGGTCTGTTTGGCTTCACGGATGATGAGTATAGACTTCAGCTTCATTAGCCGCTGTCTCTGGAGTGCAAGAGCCCATCAGCAACCGCCTCAGCTCTCTGTGTAATCTCCCAAAAGTAGCACGTGGGAAGAGACAGAGCACTGCTGGGTAACAGTATGGAAACTAATGCGCAACACCTAGGAAGCTGGGGATAAACAGAGCGGTTACAGATTGGATGCTGACAGCTGTAAACAAAAATATACTAGTTTTCATCATGTAATCTGTGATCAGTAACGGACTACACTTTGTAGGTAATCTCCCCAGCTCTGTCCAGAGATCACCAACAAGCCGAGCAACTGCCATTGAGATGAATGGGAATACAAGCCGATAGCTGTTTTCAGGCCTTATAATGAAAACTTGATTCCAAATCGAGGTCGTTATCACGTCTGTTTCCATTTTCTCACTGTCACTGATCACAATACAGTATACACTGGACAGTTCTCCACAACAGATTGATGTGCTAATCTTACCATATTTTACCTTTTGAACAGCCTGCCTCAGTCTGTTGACGCTGTGCTCTCTCTTCACACCCCTCCGGGGTTGTTTCTGAGTAGAGTGTGATACGGTGTTGTGGCACATGTAATTTCAGTGTGATAGCCGTAAGGGCCGTCTGGAGGGCTCTCATGGCTCATTTTATTGCATCATCCTTTTGATGAATGTTTATCCCTTTGGTGCACTACTACATGTTTAACTGAAGCAGCAGACATGTGCACTCTACCTATACAGTGGGTACGGAAAGTATTCAGACCCCCTTAAATGTTTCACTCTTTGTTATATTGCAGCCATTTGCTAAAATCATTTAAGTTAATTTTTTTTCCTCATTAATGTACACACAGCACCCCATATTGACAGAAAAACACAGAATTGTTGACATTTTTGCAGATTTATTAAAAAAGAAAAACTGAAATATCACATGGTCCTAAGTATTCAGACCCTTTGCTGTGACACTCATATATTTAACTCAGGTGCTGTCCATTTCTTCTGATCATCCTTGAGATGGTTCTACACCTTCATTTGAGTCCAGCTGTGTTTGATTATACTGATTGGACTTGATTAGGAAAGCCACACACCTGTCTATATAAGACCTTACAGCTCACAGTGCATGTCAGAGCAAATGAGAATCATGAGGTCAAAGGAACTGCCTGAAGAGCTCAGAGACAAAATTGTGGCAAGGCACAGATCTGGCCAAAGTTACAAAAAAATTTCTGCTGCACTTAAGATTCCTAAGAGCACAGTGGCCTCCATAATCCTTAAATAGAAGACGTTTGGGACGACCAGAACCCTTCCTAGAGCTGGCCGTCCGGCCAAACTGAGCTATCGGGGGAGAAGAGCCTTGGTGAGAGAGGTAAAGAAGAACCCAAAGATCACTGTGGCTGAGCGCCAGAGATGCAGTCGGGAGATGGGAGAAAGTTCTGTGTTTTTCTGTCAATATGGGGTGCTGTGTGTACATTAATGAGGAAAAAAAAATAACAAATGATTTTAGCAAATGGCTGCAATATAACAAAGAGTGAAAAATTTAAGGGGGTCTGAATACTTTCCGTACCCACTGTATCTCCTTTAGAACATTTGACCATATTTTCAAGGGTTTAAATCTAGTTTTTGTGTGTTTTGATTCTGGAGAATCACCATTCAGTAATGCAATCTAGGTTACTTGTTTTAGGTAATGTATTCTGACTACTTTTTAAATTACCTTTTATCTAATTTAGTTCTAATAGTTTTAAACTGGCCATTAAACGTACCGTATTGATATAAAAAAGTAAAGAGAAATAAAACATATTCAGTTTTTTTATATCAACATCATTAAGTGCATTAAGCATTAAGCCAATTTATAAAAAGCTAACAATTAATTGAATCATGACTTTATTTGCATGACATTTACATGACCAATCTATACTGTGAATATAGACAAAGCTAAATGGTATGACACACAGTAGGATTTTTAGAAAGGAAAATATAAAAGAGAAAAAAAATGGAGAATAAATAAATTAGGAATGATTTATTGCCATTGTGTGAATAATATGCAATCCATAAAAAGTAACTGTAATCTGATTATGAGCATTATAAAATGTCATATAGTTTAATTACGAGTACTTGATTTTTGGAATCTGATTACGTAATCCAGATTACATGTAATCAGTCACTACCCAGCACTGCCTCCGAATGTATGCGATCTGCACTGTGACCAAAGGTTTATGATTCTTACATGTTTTTGTTCATCATGATAATCTTAACAAATGAACACAACGTTGAAAGCCTCAGAAGTAAAAGTCAAAACGTAGGTTATCAACAGATTACACCATGGTCGCTTGACATCACCACCATTAAGCTTCTGACAGCTCTTCCGTTAAAAATATTTTCCCTTAAAGTTTGAGGTACAATAGTCGGCAAGAGCATGATTATAAACACAGCAAGGCTGAAAAAGCGCTAGTGAGTGGAGTTTACCAGTTTGTTGTGATTACGTTTAATGTCGCCAACAACAAGTTGATATTACTTATGTATTTAATGTTTCAGAATAAAATATGAAAATATATTGAGCTTGTGTTAACCCTATTTCAGACATATAACCAAAAAAAAATGATGACAGAAGGTAAGCATGAAGGTCCACCACTAATCATGAAATCATGAAAAATTGTATGAAAATGTACAAATGAAATTGTATGAATTATCCACCAATTTGCCAGAACGTTAGTTAAATAGTTAGCAAAATAGTTAAAAACTGTTGTTATATCAGTATATCACTAAAAATGTACATATCAAACTTTTAAAAGCTCTCCAAAATATGGTCACATGCAAAGCATCTATAATAATAATCGCAATGTTGATTTCATGAGAAAATTGAACTACTGTAGGGGCCGATATGTATGAAAGTGCATGCATGGGTGCACAAACTGTATATTTGTACAGTTTTGTATGATTCTGCTTACACCGCATTGACAGTTAGGTTTAGGGTTGTACTTTCCTACTTGATTTATTTTTTTTTTTGTACAAATCAATCAACATCTTGTAAACCAGTTTGGGTTGGGCTGTCAATGAGGAAAGTTACTTTTTTTGTCCTCATCATGGTGTAGTTAGGGTTAACCCGACCAAGCTAACTAGTCAAATCTTGACCCAAAGTAGCTGCAATGTGATGGCCAAGCATTTGTACTTGCCTAACATATGTTGGCGAATTGATGGCTGATTCATATGAATTCATACATATTTCTCAACTCATCAAACTCATCAGCTTACAACCCACTGATGGTTATGGTTGGACTTTCATGCTTGCGTTTTTCTTTCTTTCTTAAAATCACATTGAACGAATTCACATGAAATCGCCTCCTCGTAAAACAGTTGTTTTCTCATGAGATTGGTTTGAGAAGAACCTGATTGAGGCTCAAGGTTTCAGAATAAAACAGAAGCTACTGTGTTGTCTGTATTATGTTAGGAATCCCTCTTTTCACCAGCAGGTTTTCTGTACAGTTTAAAGCATCTGTGTGACTCAACATGATGTCATGAGAAATCTGGGCTGTATGTTCTTTTCTGGGCTCATAGTGGGCGGGAGTGAAAGCAAGAGAGGGAACGAGAGAGGGGGAGGAGAAATGAGGGGATATAATGGGTTGTGTGTAAGTGTACACCTAAAGAATACATCGACACAGGATCTGAGGGGAAGAAAATGTGTGTGTGTGCGTGTGCGTGTGTGTGCGATCGCAGCAGCAGCGTAAAGTGCTGTTACGTGGGGGTGGAGAGACAGAGGGAGAAAATAAGTGAGAGAGAGAACAGAGCTTCTAATAATAACCCTGAGAGGGAACACAATGATTGAGGCACTGAACGCACGGACAGAAGAGAAAAAGACAAAGAGAAAGCCGAAAATAAAGCTCAGAGTAGATCAGCGAGAAAGACTTCATGTTAAATTGTAATGGAATAAAACATGGTTGAAGAGGGGAACAGAGGATCAGATGTGGAATTATGTTTTTAAAACATCTGCCAGACACATATTTCAGAGCTCTTCTGTTCATGTTTACACTGTGATACTCACAGTATCATTCAATAATGCCTAGCAAAAATGGCTGATCAGGGCTGTATTTGTCCGTCAACACCCGTAAAAACGTCTGAAAACAAACTCCAATGACTCCAGATGAGGTGTTTGAACACTGGTCAGGTGTATGTGTGTACTGTCAGGGCACTAAAACATTTACAGGATTGCGGCAATGCTGTGACGGGAATAAAGATGGCTGAGTGCTGCCCTCCTCTGGTGTGATGAAGGTTAAACATCCTCATCTCCCTCTCAAGACTGCCAGGAACATCTGAAAAAAAAACATCTGGGATTGTATCTAATATAGCCTCACAGTCTCACAGCTGAATGATGTGTATCCTGAGTGTTAAAAAAAAGTAAGATACTTGTGGATATATGAGACAAACTAGGGGTAGGCGATATGACCAAAATCTTATATCACAATATGAGTAATTTTATTTCAGGGTAACTATATATATCACAATATAGTTGTTTATTATTGAAATAAAGTCTTTATGATATCAACATTTTTGATTCCATAGACATTTCATAACGTGATAGTGTCAATATCACACACACACACACACACACAAACCTAATACTAGCATAAATTAAAAAAAATAAATAAATAAACTTAAGCTCACTGAAGACAAGTAAACAGTCAGTAATTAAATAAGAATACAAAACTAATTACAAGCAATAGGACAACAGATAAAGTAAAATAAATACTACAAAATACTACATGTATTGTATAAAGTAATCAAATGTATAAAAAGCACTGCATATTCTTCACTGTGTAAATTAAATATATATATATTTCTTCTTATTAAAGTTGCAAAAGTGATTTAGTCAAGAGCAGTGAGAGATTTTCTCTCTTTTGTTGTCTGATTAACTTGAAAGACAGACAGCAGGAATATTAGACTGCTGTCACTTTAAGAGCTGTCCGGATCCAATATACTGTTACACATGCGTTTTCTTTCTCAGCTGTTTGCTTTCACTTAAACCTAAATTACTGTGTTACGTGGATACTTGCAAAGACACTTGCAAGACACTTGCAAGACATTTTGACACATAGTGTGTATTTAACCTTTCAAGGCCTATAAAGCAGCAAAAATAACTCCCATGTTCAATACTCCCTTTATGTGCGCCCGCCTCTCCGACAGTGCTCAGAAACAGTCTCTCAGACAGCATGCACATATAGCGAAATTAGTTCCCTTTCAAACAGTCTCTCCCGTTGCGTTTGACAGGCTTATGGGGAAACTCCTGTTTACTCTGATACTGAAGCCTGATTTGTTCACGTTCTTGTAACAGCATGAACAAATGACGCTTCAACCCTCCAAAAGGGGTGGAGCCGACCGCTATTTAAGTTGGCTCTGCGCGCCATTTCGTCAGAATTTTTCTCCTTCAGCAATGAAGATCATCTCCTCGCTGGACTCTGAAAAAATAAGCCGAAACAAGAAGCTCAGCCTTCTGCACCTAGCACTCAGAGCAGCACTTTGTATGCTTCGGAGGCTGCTCTAAAGGGCTGCCGGTTACGAAGCAGAGACTATCTCACTGGAAAGTTGAGAGTATAGCCCTGGTTTATGCCTCAGCGGGCTTACAGTGTCCTATCGGAGTGAGGGCCCACTCTACCAGAGTGATGGCCTCCTCCTGGGATCAGTCCAACGGGATTTATATTGGTGATATCCACATTCACTAGGCTTTACAACTTGGACGTCCCTGCCCTCCAGGCACTGATTTTGTCCGTTTAATTTACCTAATCCCCTCTGTAATCGGAGAAGTTTCTGTTATATAGTCCGCAGCCTAGTGGCTTGGGTCTCATAATTAGCTCATGCTTTTATGAGCCTTCATTACGTGCGCTCCTGGGCTGGGCTCTGCACTTGCTTATACCACAGGGCTATTTGATGCATTCCCCATATGTGTGTCAAACGCAACGGGAGAGAGACCGTTCGAAAGGGAACGCGCTGGTTACTAACGTAACCTCGGTTCCCTGAGATAAGGGAACGAGCATTGTGAACGCTGCTGTGCTTTAAGACTGCACATTAGTTGATGGCTGTCACTGAAGCACCATTTGTTCATGAAGCTACACGAACGTGAACAAATCAGGCTTCAGTATCAGAATAAACAGGAGTTTCCCCATAGCGTGTCAAACGCAATGCTCGTTCCCTTATCTCACTGAATAGAGCAACTATTAAAATATCATTCAGCCAATAGAACTGCTTTGGGGTTCAAGTCAGATTCAATCTTAGAAGATCATCCAGAGTATTTCTCAAAAATCTTTGATTTTCTCTGCTGCTATTTAACAAAACATTTTACTTAAAGTTTCTCTTTATCCCCCACATGCTCTGGTGCCTTAAAAAGAAAAGCATGTTGCTTGTGGTACTAATTTACGCCAGTAGGGGCAAACCACTGATACAACTGCGTGAACTTTTAACCTATAATAATAAAATAATCTTGCATCATGACAACACGTGATTTAATAATCAGCATGATCATAAAGTGTCAATTAATAATCGTATAGTGACTTGCACAAACTGTTCTGTAATTACAGATTTCATCAAAGCTCACCATTAAAAAAAAACTAAATGTGAATTCAAAATGCAAGGCTCAAGTCAGCGACACACACTGTAGCTCCGGTCACAGGTGGCTGAAGACACACCCACAGCAAACAGAGGCCGGAGAAAGAGCGTGAGAACAGGTTTTGATCAGGTTTTATTCTCACACACCCATCACAAGCCAGTCAAACTTTGTAGGAAACTACAAGAAGATCCTTCATCATGCAGTGTAAGTCACAATCTCTGTTTATTCCACCTACACAAACTCTTTTCTTAGTTTATCATTCTATATTAAATGTCTGAATAAATGGAGGTTGTTTCTGACAAACATTGAGCATATCAAATCAGGTAGTTATTGCTCTATGAATCTGCTATTATTGTTTGTTGCTTACTTGGATGAAGCCACATGCACGGCTCTAGTGAAAAAGAAGTCTGGTTAATTGTATTGTGCACTTGTATATTTTATACTTAAGTATGTACAAATGTACTTGCAGATTAATGAAACAAAGGGCACTTAAGTGACTTAAAGATACTTCCGTGGCTGTTTCTTAACACACTTAAGTACACTTTTAAAAAATGCCCTTTGTAATGTTTTACTATCAAGCACATTTTAAATCATTATGTTTTAATAATATGTTGTCATGTTTTAAAGAAGTACACTTATTTTGATGTGTTGACTAACATACTAATGCACATGTAAAGTACTTGATTTTAATTTTAACTGTAGTGTTATGCAATATTACATTTAAAGTTTATATATATTAAATGTACTAAATTGCAACTTCATCATTACACAACTTATGTAATTACAAACATATTAAATATATTACATTAAAGTTTCAACAGAAATTGCATTATAATTTACTATAAATGCTCATAAAGATATAAAGATGGACTTAAGTATGTCAGAAGTTTGAGGTTTTGTATTCATTTGGACGCGAGTAAAAAGAGCAGACAGGAACAGATGGTTGTTTGGATTTGAATGTTGCCGAAGTCAAAGAAAAGCCGGTTGTACAGCATTCCTGAGATAACACGGTGACGTGTGCATTGTGCTGTTTGCACGTCCTTCACACGTCTGACAAGAAACTGTGACTCTCTGAGCTTATATAAGCTGTAAATCTGGTCTCTCACTTGTTGCTGTTAGTGACTGAGGCTGTTGAATCAGGACGGATCCATTGGGCTTGCAAACATGTCGAAGATTTGTTCATTATGTAATCTTTACATAAGTCTTTTTTGAAAGCTTTAATATTTTCTATTAACTATGAACTAACAGTTTTAAACTTTTTGGTTGGCATGTTTCGTCAAAAGGGACTTTTGACGGGCCGAGTGCTAAAATAAGGGCTGAGTGCCTGTACTTTGGTACGAATGTAAACACATCGCTCTCCAAAACTCTCTTCACTGGTTCATCAATATGGCAAATTGAATGCCTGACTCCTAAAATGTTGCATTTTCCCTTCCAAGCCAGACTATAACTCTCAAATAAACTAAATAAACTTTGATTCAAAGTCTTTATTCCAGCACAGCAATTTTCAAAAAAATCTTCTCACAGTCTGGAAGCTGAAGTGATTTGCTTAAGGACACAAGGGCGACCGAGAGCTTGAGTAACTCTTCAGATAATGGGCCACCTTCACCTGAAACTATACATGAGACCTTTGTGTTAACAGCCCACACGCTTAATGCCTACGCTAACACTCCCGATCCAATGCCAGGCCTTTCATTCTCCTCTGATACCTTCACATTTGCCAGGAGAGCTGATGCTAATCACTTTAATCACTATTCAGTTTGTTTTTGTGAATGTTATTAGGATATGCTATTTTTTTTTCAGTATCTGTTATTGTTTTGTCTTGGATTCTTGTTTGGTGATGGGTGTTCCCGAAAGTCCTTTGAATAGCAGGGTCTTTGACTCAATAGCTATGTTTCCATCCACATAATTTTATGCAAATTTGGAGTTATTTAATAAAAAAAAAAGCTGGATGGAAACCCCAAGATGTGCAAAAAATCTTCAAATGTGCATAAAAACACGATAACATTTAGTACTGTTTTGTTTTTCATCTGTCCTTATGTAGGGAAAAAAGTCACAGGCTTCCCTGGTTTCCCAACTATTTTTTTTAAATAATTTTATCATTGATACTTTACGCCAGTGAATGAACACACTGGATGAAAACATTGCTTTATTCGCAAATGTTGTATGCAATACAAGTTTCATTGGGATGAAAACGTAGCTGATGATTCATAGAGATGTCGGTGCACAAATGAAAAGTAGAATTTATTTTGTTTGCCTGCAAGCTTCAAAGTCCAAGGCAAGGCCTGAATTTGCATATGTATACAATCAACTAAAAGCATGCGTTTCTAGTGATGGGAAAGTACATACATATGAATAGCTACATTTACATGCACCCAAATAATCCATTAGTAATCAGATTAATGGCACAAATGTACTTTAAAAAAAGCCTTGTAAACACCTCTGTCTGAGCAATTCCAATCGATCGGATTGATGAAAGGTGATACAGACCTGAAATAATCCAATCAGGAAAAGAAAAATAAGGAAGTAAACGCTTGAATCTGACTAACCTCTCAATTGGATTCAAATATAATTTGCACACATGCGCAGTGCTGTGATGTGCAGATTTACACGTTTATGTCTTACGAACATGTTTTTTTTTTACCTCTCACGTCAGTCGGTGGAGGATATATTTGCCAATTAAAACCTCTTCTGAAATATCGAAAACAATGCTGACACGTCATCAAAAATGGCAATTATACTTTAAGAATCCAAAATTGGATTTGATTCATTCTAAATGATGAAAATGAGTGCATGTAAGCAGAAGACAGAACTGCACAAACCTTCCTTCTTCCTGCTCTTTCGAATTCCACTTTTTGGTGCCTCCAATCTAACTCAATCTCTTTCTCCCTCAACCCTTCGCAGGCCCGCAGTCTCCGGGGCGAATCCTGTCGGAGGAGCAGTTCTCCTGCTCCATCTGTCTGGAGGTTTTCGTCGAGCCCGTCTCCACTCCCTGTGGCCACACTTTCTGTAAGGCCTGTCTGCAGGGCTTCTGGAATCACAGCAAGAAGTTCCTGTGTCCCATGTGCAAGAAAGCCTTCTCCAGAAAACCAGAGCTCAGCGTCAACTGCGTGCTGGCTGAGATCGCAGAACAGTTCCAGGGTCTGTCGACAATGTCCTCGGTTCCTGAGTTTGTGAATTCCCCACAGAAAGACGACGACTGGGGAGACTTCGCTAAAGCAGGAGACGTGCCCTGCGATGCCTGCATCGGCCGGAAGATGAAGGCCATGAAGTCGTGTCTGAGCTGCCCGGGTTCGTTTTGTGAAGCTCACCTGCGGCACCATAAGAAGGGGAAGGCGATGAGCTCGCACAAGCTGGTGGAGCCCATACACAACCTGGAGGACAAGATGTGCAAGACACACAAGCGCCTCCTGGATGCCTACTGCCGAAACGAAAATGTGTGCGTGTGCAAGGAGTGCACAGGGTCCTCGCATAAAGGCCACGATGTTGTCTCCACCGAACGAGAGTGGAAGAAAAAAACGGTGAGATTTAAACCTTGTATTAAATAAAAAAGGGTATGTTCTTTATGGTACTGCGCGCAATTAGATTCAATACAATTCTCCAAACGTCTATGAAAACAACAACAATATTAGTATTAAATTGTAAAAACATGAGAACGAACGTATGACATATAAAACTATAAAAAGGTCAAATTCTAATTTTTAACTAACCATTAACTACATCTTTTGCCTCAAACTCCTAATTACTGCTTATTATTAGTTAGTAAGGTAATTGTTAAGTTTAGGTATTTGGTAGGATTAGGGGTGTAGAAAATGGTCATGCAGAATATGTGCTTTATAAGTACTAATAAACAGCCAATATGCTAGTAATATGCATGCTAATAAGCAACTAGTTAATAGTGAGAACTGGTCCCTAAACTAAAGTGGTACAATGCTTTCTTGTAGCTCAAACAGTAGAGCATGTCACCAGCAACGCCAATGTGTTGGGTTTGATTCTCCGGGAATGCATGAATTTAACAAAAATAAATTAAATTATTAATTTAATGCAATGCAAATTTCATAAGTTGCATGAATGTTAATGTTAACTCTCTCATAGGGTAGCTGAGAAACAGACATAGCAAAATACAGTACTATGCAAAAGTCTCAGACCATCAGTCTGTCTCATTTTTTGTCTGTTTCTTCATGCAACCGCAGACGGACTGGATGATGGTGAGATCAGATCTCAGTGTGGAGCAATGGCTGTTGTCACATTCTTGTGCATACACAAATCTCACTGCATTATTACAATGAATAATAGTAGAAATGTTTGGAAATGTAAACAGATATTTCCTACTGACACACTACAGCAAAATATAGAAATAATTGACTTAAACCATTTTTTTGCTGGTGAAAATACTAATGGCCTAAGACTTTTGCACAGTACTGTACAAATAAATGTGTTAATTTGGGTCTGGCAGCTGACTTTAATCATGAAAGTATGTATGCAGGTCAAATTGACCCACAAACAATATAATCAGAATAAATTGCGAATGCACATTCTACAACAATGAAATATAATAATAAAAATAACAATTCCATACATTTATATAGCACTTTTCTGGGCACTCAAATCGCTTTACATAGAAGGGGGGGAATCTCCTTAACCACATTTTGCAGGCTTGATCATGACCCTAAATGAGCACAAGTCTCAACATTTAAAGGATAACACCATAGGGTGTTAACCAATACTTCAGACAACTCAAAAATCAAATTGACTCATCACATAATTACTGAAATATATTTTGGGAGCTTGACAATTCAAGAAATGTGACTTGTGGATCTTATTGTTTGGTTCATAGAGTCAGCTGGGAAAGAAAAGGTCAGAACTGAAACATCTAATCAAGGAGCGAGAAAAGAAACTGGAGGAGATCAAGCAGTCCATCAAAGTGCTCAAAGTGAGTCCATATATACTCTGTGATGCTTCTTTTCTTGAAAGGCTGAGTGGCCTTTGATCATTTTTCTTTGATCAGTTCCATGCTCATGTACGTATATTATATATGCTTGGTAGTTTACATTTCTGCCATTTGGATTTTTGCTAAAAAGCTACTTTTACAAGTCTTCAAACTTCAGATAATCAGTTAAAAGTAACTAAATGCTTTTGACCCATATCCATTAATCTGTATCGCATCCGCAAGTCATAATAGATTATACATTGCAAACTGTAATTGCTGCTTACAGCTATATTTATTATGCATGGCAAAACAACACATAAACAGTATGTCACAAACAATTTGATAGTAATCAATAATCATAAATAATAATTATCTGCAATCAAAGTCTACATAACTAATTAAATCTCTGCCTTGAGCTCTGTCCCTGTAAGGATTCAGTTAACAGACTGTGGCAAGTTCATGGGTTTTAAAACCTGAAGATATTATAGAATTTCACAGAATAGAATTTGTGATTGCCAGACCTGGAAAGTTCAAGGAAATTAATGCAATGTTGGAAGGGGGAATCAAAAACTGGAAAAGTCCCAGTACAGACCCAGGGTGAAAGCTGCCTCTGCCTTAGACTGTTTTGTTGAGAATATCTGTTTACCTTTTGTTTCATCTGACAAAACCAGTTAGGGCACTGCAAATATTTGCCCATGCTGTCACACCCCTCTTTAACTGAGAACATTACCCTTCAAATGCTGAACAACACAAGCAATTCAGGATAAAAGGAACTTGAAAAGCCTTTTGTTTTTGACTGGAAATAAACATATCACTTGAGTTACAGGAAGTGTTTCTGTCTTAAAGTGGAAACAGAGCTGAAGTTAGTGACAAGTATGACATCACTATTGACAAATACCGCCAAAAACAGAACATTTTCATCTGTGATATTTTATCCTTCCTGTGAGATCGGATTCGGGTTTGTGTCAATGACATGCAAGGTTAATGTGTTAGTGTTTTGCCTATTCAATAACTGTAAATAGATCACAGGGCCATTATGAGTCACATTTAAAAATACAAAGAGGATCCAATTACATAGAGGGTGGAGTGGGAGAAATAACTCATATTAGCCTCATTAATGCTCATGAAAGCATTAATGATTACAGTAATTACTGTAAGCAGAAATAAAGATGTCGGAGCAGGTATAGATGTGTTAGAATCAACACAGTTCTTCAATATAAGTTTCAGCGGTTCAACCGGTCTGTGCTGTCAAAACACTCGGGCTGAGATTCTGCATGCTCATGTCAACATGCGATCTGCATGCGTTTGTCACGAGCCTCTCTGGTCTCTGTCCTGGAACTGTTCTATGCATTTTCACCACAGAGAAACCAGAAAAATCTGATCCATGTTGGTCTCAAAATCAGAGTTACCTACCTGATCCTGCAAACATGACCTGCAGCATGATAGTGGTGTTGTGTGTGATGTTTAGGCTGGGAGAACATTAAAACTGTATTGCTAGAATGTTTGAATCTCTGATGAATGGTGTATTATTTACACCTAAGGCAAAACAAATATTCTGTCAGGCTGAATTCAATTAAATTCATGCCATACAATCGGTGGCAGAACATGAAGCTTTCAGCTGCTTTGCCACCTGGCTACCAGAAGCAGCATATTAAATTTCACTTTCATTTCAGCAATGGAATATAAATAATAAAATAAATAAATAATAAAAAAAACAATAATTTATCACAGACATGACTTTCGAAAATAAAGTTCCCTTTCATGGGAACTTCGAACTGCGTCCTCTAGGGGTCGCTATGGGGAACGCCTCGTCGTGACCCGTGTCTGAAGCATACATTGAAAAAACACCAACTTGTTGGCCGGCGACAGCCATGACGTCACTACCGGTGCGACTATAGTATAAATAGGCGCCGGGAGCACACATCATTCTCTTCTTCGTCTTCATTGACTGTTTTGTTTGAAGGCGCCTATTTATACTATAGTCGCACCGGTAGTGACGTCATGGCTGTTGCCGGCCAACAAGTTGGTGTTTTTTCAATGTATGCTTCAGACACGGGTCACGACGAGGCATTCCCCATAGCGACCCCTAGAGGATGCAGTGTCTCGTTCCCTACTCAGGGAACCATGGTTACATAAGTAACCTGAGACGTTATTTGCAGGGCTGAATTTGATCATTGAAGGTAAGTGGTAAATACAGTGAGATTGTATTATTTAACATATTTAATTATTGCATGTTTGCGTGGAGTTTATCCGCTTTAGAGTTTATTTGAGATCTAAAGAGTATGTGCTGAGAGTATATAAGATGACATTTTTTACAGTAAAATAATGAATACAAATAGTAAATGTATTTGAACTGTAAATGATTATTTTAATGTTTCACAATCATAGTTTTTATTTAATAGAATGGGGATTTAATGCAAAGTTGAAAAATACAAATGTGAAAGAAGGAAAATAATGTTGATGGAGCAAATAGACATACACAAATACAGAGTTCTGGCATGGAACTCTAGATGGCGCAGTCCGATAGGTCTAACTCAATCTGACCTAATGACATCATCACATGGCACAGCTGATTGGTTCTCTCCTGTATCGGTAACCAATGAGCTCACTGCTCAACATTCAAATATATAACTAGTGCTTGCCATAGCAGTGCAGCTTGCTTCAGAAACCCTCCACCTTCCCCAGCTTCCTCCACCTGTATAGTTCTGCTACGAGGTGATTCATGTATGTTATATTTGCAGCAGCAATATTTCTTACATGATGCGGAGAAAGGAGACAAAATAATGCATAATCAATCTTAAATAAGGGTTATTTAAGGGTTATTCGGTCAGCTGCTGTATGATGACACATGGCATCCTCTCTGTTTTCAGGACAGCAGTCAGAGGGAGGTCGAGGAGAGCTGGGTGGTTTACGCGGAGCTGCAGCGGCTGCTGGAACAGTCTCAGGCCGAGCTGCTGGAGCTCATCACGACGCGGCAGAAACAAGCGGAGCAGCAGGCCAAAGATCTGTCCAGCGGCCTGGAGCACGAGCTCAACACACTGAGGAAGAGGAGCAGCGAGCTGGACGCACTCGCTCAGACACAGGACAGGGTGCTCTTTCTACAGGTCACTATACACTGCCTTTCAACGTTTGATTATTTTGAAAGAAATGAATACTTGTATTTATCAAGGATGCATTAAATTGTTCAAAAGTGACATCAAAGACATTTATAATGTTGCAGAATGTTTATTTTAAAAATAAATGCTGTTCTTTTGAACTTTCTATGCATCAAAGAATCCTGAAAAATTAAATGCATCATGGTTTCCACAAAAATATTGAGCAGCACAACTGTTTTCAACATTGATGATAATCAGTAATGTTTTTTGAGCAGCACATCAGCATATTATAATGATTTCTGAAGGATAATGTGACACTGAAAACTGGAGTAATGATGCTGAAAATTCAGCTTTGAGCACAGCAATAAATCACATTTTACAATACATTCACACAGAAAACATTTTAAATTGTAATACTATTTCACAATATTACGTTTCTTTCAAACCCACTGAAAAATCTGAGGCAGTGTGACTCCAAACCTTTGAGAAAATTAGAAAAAAATTATATAAACAAAACATGTTTCCAGTTCCTAGAATTGACACAAACAGTGTGTGCATCTGAGCTTTGTTAATTAAACCTAATATTTTTCTTCCAGTTCCTGCCATCTCTTCCTCCTCCACCGGAGCCGTCTGATTGGTCAGCTGTGTCCGTGAACACGGATCTGTACCTCAGCACTATCAGGAAGTCCGTCTGCTCTCTGGTGGACAAATTCCAACACGAGGTCAAACGGCTTTATGGGAAAGGTGAAGAAGCATGTCCAGGTTTTCCCTGCACTTTCCAATTCATTTCAAACTGGCTAATTTACCTGATCTATGTATTCTTCATGAAGTGTTTATTTTCCTTTCAGAACTCAGGAAGCTGCAAAACTATGCAAGTAAGAGCCATTCATATTCGCATTAGTAAATAACACAGTCATATGAACACTGCAGGACTGTATGGATAATTTCCATGTTTCAATCTTTTTCAACTGAATAAATATTGTATCCTATGGATTAAGATATGAGAGAGACAAAGTTATTTTTAGATCAATGTTCACACAAGTCAAAGCTCAATCTGTTCCTCTAGAGGGCAGGCTTGAGCTCACTGCCACTGCATTATCAAGTATTACACTGATTTATGACAAAACCAGTCTTAAGTAACTGTAGTAATTTAATAATTTTACCTTATTTCTATACTTCACTATTATTTTAAGGACTATGCAGCCACGCCATATCTACAAAAGAGAATATCAGACTTGAACTGGTAAAACAATTATCTTTATTTAAAATGTTTCAAGTCTTAACGTGACGTGGCACCCTACCTAGATAATTTTCCACCAGCCGCCACTGCCTTTAATGTTAATAAAACAACAAAACACAAAGAGAACAATCACTGACTGCTCTTGACTGATGAACTTTAATACAGTTGCTTTAATGAGAATCAGTGTATAATTTATACAGTTATAAAGCAACCAGACAAAATACCCCAACAACTACATAACAATAAAACTCCTTAGCAACCACATAACAGCACAATAGGAACCAATCATTAACAAGCAGATCTCACAATATCTTCACAAAATGACAGATTTCACAAGTCATCATGACATCGTGATCTCTTATAAATCACACATTTGAGGCACAATCCTGCCAGTTATTTTGTATATTTTTTTGCTCTGCCAATCGTAAAAAAAGCTAAAAATCTACACTGAGTACCAGAGTACTATTAGTACTATTTCAGTCTTCCTACTTCAAAACATCACATTTAATTCAATGTGTTACCTCTTTGTAATTATTTACTAGCATTTTCTGAGTGAAAACTGTTTCGATATATATATATATTCAGTGTACTGTTGTGTTTCAGAGCAACACAGCAGTGGTGTTTTGTCCCTGAATGAATCAGCGTTGTTGAACAAATTGGTTGAAAGAATGATTCAATGACTCACTCATTTCTGTCTATTTTTGCGTTCCCCAATGAGAGACTTAACTGATTTCGGTCTCCTCTCTAGGTGAGGTGATCTTGGATTCTGCCACAGCTCAGCATAATCTTTGTTTTTCCGAGGATGGCCGGCAGGTGCGCTATGAAGAGCAGCGAAAGAGCTCCATGCATTCGGACACGCCGCGGCGCTTCAACCCAGCACTGTTTGTCCTGGCGCGCGAGGGTCTTTCCTCCAGCAGACACTACTGGGAGGTGGACGTGGGACACAAGACCGCTTGGACCGTAGGCGTGGCCCGGGGGTCGGTGAAACGCAAAGGAGAGATCCGCCTCAGTCCAGAAGGAGGCTTCTGGTGTTTATGGCTGAAGGGCGGAGAAGTGAAAGCTCTTACTGGCAACAGGGTTCCTCTGCATCTCGCCACACTGCCTCAGAAGCTGGGCATCTTTCTGGACTACGAAGCTGGCCAGGTGTCCTTCTACGACGTGAAGACACGCTCTCATCTCTACACGTTCACCGATGCATTCACTGAGAGTGTCTACCCTATTTTCAGCCCTTGCATCAACCAGGACGGAAAGAACCCTGGAGCGCTGGTCATCACTGCCGTTAAACACAGCTGAGATGGCAAACTCACTCCGATGCACGAGTATCTTAAAACACAGTATGGGAACCAGCATGCATCTAGTGTAAGAAGACTATACTTTGAAGGATGCAGACAGTTCAAAATACATATACACTACTGTTAAAATGTTTGGGGTCACTAAGAAAGAAATGAAGTCTTATTCAGAAAGAATGCATTAAATTGATCAAAAGTGATAGTAAAGACATTTATAATGTTAGAAAAGATTTATATTGTTTCAACATTGATAATAATCAAAAATATTTCTTGAGCAGCAAATTAGCATATTAGAATGATTTCTGAAGAATCATGTGATACTGAAGACTGGAGTAATGATGCTGAAAATACAGCTTTGATCACAGAAATCAATTACATTTTAACAGATATTCACATAGAAAATGGTTATTTCACAGTATTTTTGTTTTTACTGCATCTTTAATCAAATAAATGCAGCCTTAGTGACCATAAAATCTTACTGGCAACCAACTTTTGATCTGATGTGTCTGTCGATTTCCTTCCCCTATTGTTTCCTATATATTTGTATTACCCATTTTTTATGTTTTAAATATAATGAAACAGTCTTTGAAGTTATTGACTCCAAACCTTTGAACGGTAGTGTACTTTGGTCCACTTTGGCTCCACGTTGCTATTAACATGAACGCTAAATTGAAGTTTGACCATTTTTCAACTTGTGAATAGAAGTATAGAATTGTAACAACTTGTCAAAATCCACACTCTAACCCAGTCATTTATGCATCTGAATTTGTTTTACTCAATTAAAAAATGTAATGAATCTGTATGGGTGGTACGACTACATGAATAAGCTAAATGGAGAATATATCAACCGTATAGATCAGATCACTTATATATTTCCTGTGTTAATTTTTAGAACCAGGATGTTTGGATACAGGTTTGTAATGAGTTTTTCAGAACTTTTGAATAAAATGTATAATATTAATTTGTCATTCCATGCCATGAATGAATATATAATAGATGACTGCTAAATAAAAGCAGCTTGAGTCAGTGAATGGTTAATATTTCCTGAAACTAGAAGAGCCTCTATGTAGTCAGGGGTGTAAAATCAAAACTAGGCTATGGGGAGGGGTGAGGGGGGATATTTCAGGGTAACTGTCCCGCCAGCTGTCCTGCATGTCTCTGCTGTCCAGACCAGGACAGTCATTGTGGTCAGTGCCATTCGACTACAACAAACCACCGGTGAGTCTCTCTTTAAAACACTGTGACTCTTCAAGTCAAAAAAGCTACTCTAGAGTTAATGAAGATGACTGAAGAAACTGCATGTTCTGCATGTCATTCCAGCAAATACATAGCTAAGATGTGTAGACAAGGACTCATTTGCTAATGAAAGCACACTCAAACATCTTGAAGCTCTTCTGTTGCCAAACAATAATAATGGATAATTACTGCTAAGTCTGCAAAAATGTGTTTAATAATCAGCATTTAAAAAACTATAGACTGAATGGTGTTATGGATCCAAAAAGGAGCAGGAGTCTGGGAAGCCTAGTATTTTTGGAGTGATGTTAATCTTTGGTCCTATGAATAGCCAGGCTTTACATATTACTGAAGTCTTTCTGTGTCAAAGACTGTTGCATGTTGCTAAGAGTGCAAGGCCGCGAGCCAACAGGCAGACTGATAATCAAATCCAAATGTATATTTAACACACTGCATAGCTGTCAATAATGCCACCGAGTATGTTTAAAAAAGGACTGGTAATTTAGCAATTTTTAGGATTTGTGCTAATTTTGTTCTAGTTTTATGGGAGAAGTTATTCAAAAATTATTGTGCACCATTCATCATCCACACTACTACATTTTATTGCTTTGAAACTACCTTAATTTATAGGGTACTGTTATAGGTAATACAGCCTTTCTAAAGTCTTAGCAAATAATGAAAAAGTAACTAAAATAATAGTTTTTCATTGAAATATGTTGATTACCTAGAATGTGAAAACTGCATTTAGGACCCTGTTCAGTTCTGACATAAATCATCTACTTCTCACGATACAATCAATTCCTGAAGGATGATCTCAAACACCAACCTACTTGATTCCATTTCTGTCATAACATTAATATATTTTGCTTATAAATACATCACATTATGGAAGTAAAATGGGCTGTGAATGCAGGTTAATGTTGACTTTAATAAACTATAACTGCATATCATCGCTGTTGGGTGTAAACCTCATATGTCCATATTTAACTTTGGTTTTTATTTGATTTTCATTAACCAACGCTACTGGTCATCCTCTTTGTCTGTCTGTGGGGTTTACATATTTTAGATGAAAAGTATTAAACAGCTTGTAACTAAATCTCATAACTCATCCTCAAACTGTCACACAAAGTTTGGACAGTCTCTGCTTGTTTGCAATGCATGGGTAGATAAAGGATTTTTTTTTTTTAATAGTGTTTTCTTTACTTAAACACTCAAACAAGGCAAATGCTTTATGTATCGTTGCACATGCTTGACTAAGACACTCTTCTATCTGTAGACATTACAGTTTTAAATAGCCTGTGCATAGCTCCTAATCTTTTATAAAATGAGATTCTGGCCATGACAGGAAATGCATTCGACAATGAACAAAGCACATATCGCAGACATTCGCTGGTCAAAACCTTTATAACCTAATTCAGCTTGATTTTAGTTCAATGTTAATAATATAATGACACATGCAAGTGTCTGACCAAATTTGACAATTATGTTTAATTGATTTAAAAATGCAGTTTTTTTTTTCCATTTCCGAAAGTACCAATTTTGAATATGAGGTTGAATATGGGGTTTCCTGTACACACAAACACACACACATATATATATATATATAAAACTCTCGATGCTTTCTATACATTCTAAAGATTCTTTTTATTCAAAGTTGGAAGTCTGCATCTGTTTGGAGGGCACATGATTCTCCCTCTGTCTATACAGGAATGGCATCTCCCACCAGCATGTTAGCGGAGGAGCAGGTGCACTGTTCCATCTGTCTGGATGTGTTTACCAACCCTGTCTCTATCCCTTGTGGACACAACTTCTGCATGGCATGCATTGGCAGCTACTGGAAGTCCAGTGCCCTCATTATGTGTCCGATGTGCAAAAAGACTTTCTTCAAGCAGCCCGACATCAGCATCAACACAGTGCTGAGGGAAATCTCTGAGCAGTTTAAGGAAATTAAAACAAACCCAGTTGCGAACCTTCAGAAGATAATGCAACCGGACCCAGGACAGAGCCCTGTGGAACTCCCCACAGAAATGCCTGAACTGATACCTGCTAATGGACCATGGGCCCAGGAGGTGTCCTGCGACGTGTGCACTGGCCCTCAGCGACAGGCAGTAAAGTCCTGCTTGGTTTGTTTGACGTCTTACTGTGAGGAGCACTTAAAGACCCACACTTCCCGCTTCACCAAACACAAGCTGATCGAACCCGTGCAGAACCTGGAGGACCGTATGTGTAAGAAGCATGAGAGGTTACTAGAGCTGTTTTGTAAGAAGGATCAGACCATAGTGTGTGTGCTGTGCACAGAGATGGACCACAGGGCACATTACACTGTTCCTGTTGAACGAGAGTGGACCGAGAAAAAGGTAGATGTGCCACTTGTCATGACAACAGCAATTTTTATGGTGGCCAGTGCTCTTTTTTTGTCCACTATATATAATGACCAAATGGATGACACTTAAGTGCCAAAAAGCACTTAATAATTCAAAAGCCACCAATTATTATTATTATTATTGCATTTTTTTTATTTATTTATCTAATTTTTAAGGATTAACTGACCAAAAGCACCTTGCCCTCAATTGAATAGTATGCATCATACTGTAGAGAACAACAGTCAAGTTCCAGACAGAAAAATGTCATTCAGAATCTCAGATAATGTTAAAGGACAGTACATATCTGTTGAATATTCCGGCTTCATGCAATCATTTATATATGCTACACACCTTAAATCCTCAAGTGAAATCAGACCCAATTGGAGGTGTTGCTGATATGATAGGGATGGAAAAAACGGAGTGTCTATTTAAACTAAGTGCAAATAGCCCACTATGTTTGCAAAGGCTATTTACACTAACTCCGCCCACCAATGTGTGGTTGTGCTAGACAACATCACAAAAAAAAAGAAGCAATTTTTAATGCGATCGACCCGAGTTTGAATCTGCCTTTAGCTGAGTTCGTTCTTCTCCTTTTTCACATCACATATCAGATCGGAAAGGCATTTATTTTCAATAAATTTGAAGGAAATATTCCAAAAGTGGAAATAAAGTGTCTAATGGATGTTTATTGAGTAGGGGTAGGTATTGGGAGGGCATTACTGTCCCAATAAGGTGGCAGCATCAATTTAATAATTTTAATAAAAAAATTATCAATTTACACTCAATACGTTATTATTGCATACTGTTTTATAATGTACTACAATACTGAAAATCTAACAACTATTTACAATCATTGCAAATAAAACGCTACTATTTTTTACGTAGTGTAAATATATCATTATTTGCACTTAGTGTAAATAGCCGCTGCCAGAAAATAAAAATAAATAAAAATTATGGCAACCATTCAAACATCACCAAGTAGCTATGCCAGAGGCGATTTTAAATATTTAACACAATGCATTGTGATTGACAGGCCTTGTTGAGGAAAACTGAAGCTGAAGTTCAGCAGATGATCCAGGAGCGGCTGAAGAAAGTCGATGACATCAAACACACCATAGAGTTGAACAAAGTAAGTTTAAGTGTTTATGTATGTCTATCAGAAATTTGAAGTGCTTCAGCTTAGTTAACATGTACAGAAGGGTTTCACTTTATTTTGATGGTCCCTTTAACACATTCTGTTGACTATAAGTAACTTTGCACCTACATGTCTACTAACTCTCATCAGAGTATTAGTAGAGTATTAGTAGACTGGTAGGGTTAAGGTTAGAATAAGTTGACATGTACTTGCAAAGTTACTTATAGTCAGTAGAATGTCTGTTGGGAGACCATGACAATAAAGAGTTAGCAGATATTAAGCAAACAGTCTACTAATACTCTGATGAGAGTTAGTAGACATGTAGGTGCAACATTTCTTTTTGTGAACATAATGTTCAAAAGGGACCAGCGATCCATGTGACTTAAAGGGTTACTTCACCCAAAAATGTAAATTCTGTCATGAATGTGGTGGAGACTGATACAGAAGAGAAGACATTGTTGAATGAAGTTGTTATTTTTGTTTTCTTTGCACACAAAAAGTATTCTCCTAGCTTCATCAGATTAAGGTTGAACCACTGATGTCACATGGACTATTTTACCGATGTCTTTACTACCTTTCTGGCCCTTGAACTTGGTAGTTCTGTTGCTGTCTATGGAGGGTCAGAAAGCTCTCTGATTTCATCACAAATATCTTAATTTGTGTTCCGAAGATGAACAAAGGTCTTATGGGTTTGGAATGACATAAGGGTGAGTAATTAATGACAGAATTTTCATTTTTGGGTGAACTATCCCTTTAAGGTACACTTTGCAACTTTTGGTGGTTGAGCAGTAACTGCAAGTCACTTGTGAAGGAACATTGTTTTGCTAATTATGTGAGTTGGCTTCTGCTCAGTACTACTGAACAAGCGATCATTTTATTGTCAAAAAGACAAGACACATATATAAACACAAATATCCGAATATCCTAGCTGACTCTATGAAAGCAACGGTTTTAAAACAAACACTGTAACAAAAGTTATGAAACACAGACATTCAACATAGCGCTTGCTGTGGAGCGAGAAAAGACCGTCTCTGGGCTGGTTTGGAATCCTTTGAAGTCTTGTTGTCACTGTCTCTGAAAAGCATGTCTCTGATGTTGATTGACGAGTTGAATTACAGGCTCTTTATTTTTTTTAAAAGTTTTGCTCGTGAGCGCTTCTCTTTGTTTTATCATTTAACAGTTTGTTTCAACACTGCACCTAACACAATAATATCCACACCTTAATTTCTTTATTTACATGAAACTGACATTTCCCGCAAAATCCAACCCAACATCAGTTTATTATATGCTTATATATGCTTATATAATATATATATATATTGAACTCACAGTTATGCATGAGCTAAATATTTCACACAAACTTTTTTTTTTTTTTTCCGTTTGCATTACTGTGTCTCTCTTCCTGATCACAGAGCAGTGCTCAGACAGAAATTGAGGACAGCATGCAGGTGTTCTCGGACCTGATCCGAGCGGTCCAGAAAGCCCAGGCTGAGCTGGTGCTGGATATCGAGCAGAAACAGAGGAAGACCGAGAGCTGGGCCAACGGACAAATACAAGAACTAGAGCAGGAAATAGATGTTCTGAAATTGAGGAACACAGAGTTAGAGTATCTCTCTCACACTGAAGACCACATTCACTTCCTGCAGGTGGAGCATTTTACTTCAGAGATGCTTTTCATGTTGAGCAAGTGACATTATAATTCTTACTAATGTATAAACTAATTGTACAGGTGTAAATGGCATCTAACATGTTTTGTGATCATTGATTGCAACCACATTCAAAGGATGTTTTACAGAATGTTTGAGTCTGCAGATCTCTGTTGTATGTCAGCTTCTTTAATGTCCACTCTCTTCTCCTCTAGAACTTTCCATCGTTAATGTCTCATCCACACACTAAAGACTGGTCTGAGACCTGTGTGTATGCGGATCTATGTGTGGGCACCACCAGAAGAGCTGTGATCAAACTAGTGGAGACTCTTACTGAAGAAGTAGAAAAACTTGCAGAAATAGGTAAGAACACTTTTCTGCACAGATACTTTATTTTAACCACAACAAGTGGCACTGCTTTAAATCAGGTTGGTTGTAACTGTGAAAAATTAATGAAAGAGAAATGTGCTTATTTGTACCAAATGTGCACTTGTAGTGTTTTTCAAATCTTAAAAGTATATTAAAAAAAAAAAAAAAACTGTAATTGCAGATAATATAATATTAATGAAATAAAAAGCCACTTAAATGTACTTAAAGAGAGACACTTTCATGACTGTTTCTTAACAATTAAGTACACTTAAAAAGTGCCCTTTGTGATATCAAATTACAAGTATTAATTAAGGTTAATTTTAAATCATTATATTTTAATAATCTTTTGTCATCCTTTAAAGCAGTACAGGGGTGTCCAAACCTGCTCCTGGAGACTTTAGCTCCAACCATAATTAAACACACCTGAAACAGCTTAGCAAGCTCTTCAGACTTATTAGAAACATCCAGGCAAGCGTGTTGGAGCTAAACCATGCGGGACATTGACCCTCCGGGAACAGGTTTGGAAGCACAAAGTTAACCATAGTGTTATTCAATGTTACATTTAAAGTTTTAAATGAATAATATTGCAACTTCATAATTGCAAATGTGTCATTATATAAATATAACATACATGAAATAACCCCCATATAGCATACATGAATCACCTCGTAGCAGATCTATACAGGTGGAGCTGGGGAAGGAGGAGGCTTTCTGAAACAAGCTGCAACTGCTACAGCAAACACTAGTCATATATGTGAATGTTGAGCAGTGGGCTCATTGGCTACCAACACAGGAGAGAACCAATCAGCTGGGCCATGTGATAATGATGTCATTAGGTCGGATTGAGTTAGACCTATCGGACTGCGCCATCTAGAGTTTCATGCCAGAACTCTGTATTTATAAATGAGACACTCAACCATCTTAATAAGGCAGAAAAACAGAAGTGAACAAAAAAAAAACCTTCAGTGAAATCCAAACTGTAAAACAAATTAAATTTATTCTATTTATTTTTGTCATCATTAACAGAGCTGAAGAGGGTTCAGAAGTACTCAGGTAATGTTTCCTAGTACATTTGATCTGTTATACATCACTAGTCCACTTTGCATTTAAGTGTGTTTATGTCATCCTGTCTGTTTGGTTTTTCGCTCACGTCTCTGTTGTATGTTCCCTATGAAGTGGACATCACCTTTGACCCGGACACGGCGAACCCCTGGCTGCAGCTGTCCGAGGATGGCCGTCAGATGCGTCACCTGGGCTCGTGGCAGGACCTGGCCGACACACCTGAGCGCTTCGATACGGTAGTGATCGCTCTCAGCTGCGAGGGACTGTCCTCGGGACGCCATTACTGGGAGGTCCAGGTGGGCGAGAAGGACGACTGGTCCATCGGTGTGGCCCTGGCGTCCGTCAACAGAAAAGGCAGGATTTCGGTGAGCACGGCTCACGGCTACTGGGCTATAGCCATGAAGAAAGGCCAGGAATATCGCGTTTCTTCCTCTCCACCCCTCCTGCTCTCCATCGAGCCCAAGCTGAAGAGAGTGGGCGTCTATGTGGACTACGAAGAAGGACAGGTGTCGTTCTACGACGTACAAAACAAAGGTCACATCTACACCTTTATGGACTCGTTTAAAGAGAAACTCTTCCCGTTTTTCTACCTCTACTGCTGCGACAAGGCCTCGGACACCATGATGATCTGTCCTGTGCAGGAGACGTCTCATACTAAACAGTGCTGAATCACGAGCCACGCAATGACACTACAGTACTTCTGTTTCTATACGGTTACTTTGTGCGTATTATAGATATTTAGTTTTATTGCATGGCCACGCAAAAAGGAATTATTCACAAACAACCAAAGCATACAAGACGGAAATATACATAAAATATAAAGTGAAATAAAACTGAAATATTCATGTAAATCAGTGCAAGTGTATATATATATATTTCTACAAAAAATGTAATCAGGTTTATTGCATGGCCAGAATATGAGGTAAGATGTAACGAGCTGAACATGACGAGGCTGAAAACAGCAGTATTTGCCAAATGATTAAGATAAAAATGTTAAATAGGGAGGCCATCTGTCCGACTCATTTGTCCTCCTTTTAAGATCATCACTATTATATACTTTATTCAATGTTATATAATTAATAAAGTTAATTAATTAAAACATACTGTAGGCTAAGTTTAAGCTTATATTTTATAATGCAGCCTACATTTTGACACAACATTTCCAATACTGTTTTTGCTCCAAAATAGTCGCAGAAGAACGTTTGCGTCTCAGATTAAAGATTCACTGACTCATTCATTAAGACAGTCACTTGTTTCATTCTTGAATGAATCGGCCGTTCTGTACAAATGTGCTGAATTAATTCATTTTTCATTTAATTCATAATTCAGACTTATTCATTAAGACAGTGACTTGTTCTTTCATAGTTTCATATTTAAAGTATCATTTTCTTTTTTTGCCCCGCAAAATTTCATATATATATATATATATATATATATAATTTAAAATATTAACCTTTTTACATTATGCATTTGTGAACAATTTGTCTAAATGCCACTTCTGCAGTGCAAAGATTGATTTTGTCTGATTTTCATTTGATCGGTAACAGCCCTGTATTGTCTTATTATTCCAATTGCATTTATTGAATAAATGTAAATATTTAAATGAAAGGGGACAGAGATTTAAAAAGGTTAGAAAAGAAAATGCCTTTATAAAAAAAAAATTAAAATAAAAAACTCACACCTTAATGGAAAATCTCTGTCTCTGCTTAAAGTTTGGGATTATTTATTCAGTTTTTATCCTGGCCTCATATCCTGCTAAGTGTTCTCCTCTTTGGTGTTATAGAAATGTCCACCCTAATGTTAAATAACTGATAGTAATAACTAGAGATGCAAACTACTGCTCACCTTAGGCAATTTTTTTCTAAATCTGGACAAATACGGTTAAAAATGTTAAATGTCATTTATGTTCTAATTTAAAGTTGGTAAGTGGTGTTGAAAACTGCTCTTTGCATAATGAGCCAGTGTGTTATATGTGGTGTGTTGTGGGCCGCTCTGTGCCAGGGGCCACTTTTTAGTCTCAGTCTGCCCCTGGGTTGGGGTGACGGACAGGGTTTAAATTACGTTTCTTTGATAACACTATTGTTCCGGGATCAGCAAAACACATGAATCTGTGAACTTTAAACTGAACCGATAAAGTGAATGTGATAATTTTATCATGATGTCTCACCTAACCTGATCCTGACACACCTTCTGCACAGAATCCATCACTCAACTCCTGCGGCTGCCAGAAAACCACAAATAACTCTGAGGAGTGTCAAGCACCGGCTGACTCATCATTTCTCAGAGTAGTTTGCGTATTGAAGTCTTTAGAAACACTCAAATGCTGACATTTCAAATGCTTTCATCTTATGAACCATTTTCAGGATTTTTTTTTTTTTTCCTCAGCAGAGTTTTATCAAACCTGACAGATTGTTTTCCTCATTCAGATTTTAAAAGCCCACACTTCAGAAAGTGACTAATGCAAGCAGTTAGAAATAAAAGTAATTATTTTTTTAGAACATTCAGCACTCTTCTCCAGTCTCTGGAACAAGCAAGCACTTCCCTGTGGATCTGCATTTGTTATTCACTCGTCTGTCCTGCTCTCAGGCCGTGATTTACATGAAATGTGAAAGATGAGAAGATCTCGAGTTGTTCATGAGTGTGTGGATAGACAAGCTCTCCCTCTTAATACCTACAATTATTAAAATATAATATCTATAATAAAATATATTATAATAGAAAACAGTTTTAAATTGTAATACTATTTCACAACATTACCTTTTTTATTTTTTTATTTTACGGAGCCCCGCACATGACATGCAAGAAAAAATAAATAAATAGTTTCGTTCTCTCGATTTATAAATCGTGTGCACGATTTTGCAAATCGAGGGAACAAATTAGTAAATCGTGCATGATTTATAAATTTTTTCTTGCATGTCATTTGCGGGGCTCCGTAGTATTTTATTAAATGAATGCATATACAATTGGCTAGTTTAATAGTTTAATTGCCATTTCACAGTAACATGTAGTCTGTTAACATTCATATGAATATTCACATTTAAAGACAGATAGATAGATGGATGGATGGATGGATGGATAGATAGATGATAGACAGATAGATAGATATAATATTTCTATAAAGACATTTTTTAAATTATTTTTAGTAGAAATTTGGAGAAATTACATTAAGAAGGACAGCACCCTGTTCATTAAAATATTCTTAAATATATATATATATATATATATATATATACATTTATAATGCTCTATAAATATCTCTAGATGTACAATGTATAATTTTCACCTTAATGCTTGTTTGCTTTTCAAACCACTCAAAGTACTACAGATGATATCATACCAAAGAAGAAAACAAAGACATAAACGAAAGGCAATCATGTCAATGTCAATATTTATGAATATTCTGATACTTCTTAGTTTCAAACTCTCAAAATCAGGCCTTACTTTCACACAGAGATGTCAGTTTGATTGACAGGGCAAATGACCAACGGGCTTGAGTTGGATCCGTCTTTGTTAGGATGAGGATTGAAGTACGGACGGATGGCTCCATTAAAGCTGCACCGAGTGAATGAGTAAATATGTGACAGAGCCTCCATATCATAGAAGGAGACCAGAGCCTCCTCGCAGTCCACAAACACTCCCAGCTTCCGGGGTTTGGAGGAGAGCTGAAGCAGGACTGGAGGGTCTTCAAAAGCGCCGTACATTTTTTGACCGCAGAGCACGATGGCCCAGTAACCCTCGCTGGGTTTGTAGGACACTTTGCCCTTCCGGTTCGCTCACATCTTTTCAGAAATTTCTGAAAAACTTCTAATTTAATTGAACTTAAAACAATCTTCTCATAAACCGTTTATAATAAATGTCATATTTAGCTTCCTGTGGCCTTCAGCAAGTTGGAGATATACATAAATTTAATTAAATTTGTTCTTTGATGAACAGTCATCATAGCAGCTGGTTATTAGTTTATTTTGGCTGCTTTAAGATCTGCTGAACATGACATGGATCTGACACGCATCATATTTTCTCATAACTCTTTACCTTTGTTGATCCAGTTTAGTTTGCGCTTTAATATATAATGATGCAGGTTACAGCGCGCGCCGCCGCATTTGTGCGTGCAATTGTTGTCAAGAAAAAAAGAGACAGAAGCAGCAGTTGTGAGTGGGCTGGCAAAGCCTAGCTCCGCCCCTGCGTTAATTGCATTAAATATTTTTAACACGTTATACTGAAAAGATTAATCGCCTGCATTAACATGCTAATTTTGACAGCACTATATATATATATATATATACTGTATATATACACACACACTGTATATACATACAGTAGGCTATATGACAAAAGCACAATAAAATAAATGTAAAATTAAAATGGAAACAGTATAAAATATAAAAGGATAAATGAGTCTATGTATGCAACACTGAGGACACATGACCTTATCTGATTTAGAAAGTGTTGTCAATGAACCTTGGTTGAAGCATGTTATGATTTTAATACGTTTGCATATTTTGTACTGTATGTACCTGGTATTTTGCAGCTGATTCCTTAAGCTCCTTAAGTTTGTCTTCCCTCTGATTGATCATCCTTTCCATCACCTCAATAGTGTTTTGCTGCATGGCCTGTACAAACACACACACACACACACACACACACACACCAAACTTACTTTGAATTCATACAAAATCAATCAATTCCTATTCAGTGTCAGAAATTAACCAGGCAAAAATTACATAAAAAAACAGTGTGATGGGCAGCTGCGTAAATCTTTGAACCAGGAAGTTATTTACAGAAGAGTGTGCAATTGAGCATTTATTCAAATTCAACTATGAAATATCTGGTCCCACACAATCGATTCTGACTTTGACTGGTATATTTTGGAGTATATTTTGGTCAATTTGCTTTACCTGAAATGTTTACGTAAATGAAATCAGGGAAATTGCATTCCTGTAGCTTAAACAATAAGCATGAGCATGCATGAGCACGATTATGGGCTCAATTCCCAGGGAATGCATGAACTGGTGGAATTTATACCTTAAATCAGTGTTATTATAGCATTATGGATGTAGCATTATAGTTTTTTATATATATATATATATATATAATTAAATAATAATTTTATGGATTATTTTACGCTTTGGATAAAAGCATCTTTTTCAAATTTAAATGCAAATTTAAATTTAAATTTAAATTTAAATTTAAAAAGTCAAATTTAAATGCATTGATTCAATTGCGTTTTTTTTTTTCTAACTTAATTGAATTGTTTATTCTTTTTGGGAAACATTTCAAACACTGGCTCAGGTGAAAAGATTGGTCTGTGTTGTTTCCCGAGAGCTTTATATTCTCACCTGTCTCCTCTCTCTCTCTGTCTCCACAGGTATCACATCTCCACCCGTCTTCACACATAAGGCACAGATGCAGCACTCGTCACGTCTGCAGTAGAGCTAAAGAGGTCTGCCGTGCGTATTGCACGCTCTCTGATCCAACTTCTCTACAGGATTCACCAGCTTATGGCACTTGAATCTCGCCATAGACTGGTGAGGCTTCAGGTGTTCATCGCAGAATGACAGAAGACAGATCAGGCAGGACTTCACGGCTTTAAATGTGATGTGTTCATCACAGACGTCACACGGAATCGCGTCTCTTTCTCCACAGAAGAGGTCTAGGTTGGGTAACTGAGTCTGGTGAAACTCTCGCAGGAGGGCTTCGATCGCTTCGTTCACAGAAGGTTTGGTGGTAACAGGCTCCTGGCAGAGAGGGCACTGTGGCTCGGACACGCTGATGTGCTTGTCCAGACAGCCCTTGCAGAAGGTGTGTCCACAGGTGGTTGAGACCGGATCCGCTAGCAGGGTTTTGCAGATGGGGCAGTGAAGGTGGCGAGAGATGTCCACGGGTGTAGCCATTGTGATTGTGTCAGCTGTTAAATTTGAGGATGGACGAAACAGCTGCAACAACAACAACAACAACAACAACAATAACTGTAGCTGCAACAGCAATTATGTGGTCAAGCACAAAGGAGGCATAGTGAAGAGCTAAGTAAGCATGGTAGAGAGCATCAGAACATGGTCGTGATTTGATATATCAAGTTTCAGTGCAACAGGCAGAGGCGTTGCCAAGATACTGCATAAAACATTGTGCGGTTCATTATATCCAATTTGATGAGTTTTACAAAAATAGTTTGAGATATCAAAACATTTTAATATCTTTTTGCTAGCATGGTCTGACGAAGATCTGTGACGAAATGTGGTGAAGATCGGACAAATGGTCTGAAGGAGTTAGAAAAAGTAGTTTTTTTTTGACCTGATGCAAAATGACAGACAGCAAATTGTACGACTTTTGAAAAATGTATACTGTTGGATTTTGTAAGATCCAAGGAAGTGAGATTTTTGGTAATTGGACGAAATTCATAAAAGCTATAGGCATTACTGCTTATACTTACTGCTTATTGCATTGACCCAAAACTTCATAGGTACCTTTGGGGCATGGTGCCAAAGACACATATTAACTGTTGTACCAATATTTCAAATTGTTCATTAAATATAGTATTTTATGACAAAATTCAAAATGGCCGACATCCAACAATCTATATCACTGTACTCCATATGTCTTAAAGAATCCAAAGATAATTTTATGACAAACTGCCAAATACCAATTTTTCAGTTTTTTTGCAGCACAATTTGGCACTTTTCCTAAACTCCTCACATACCCGCATGATATGATGGCTATGAAGTATACCAAGTTTCGTCTCAATATGCCAGAGCATTGCAGAGATATAGCCTCAAGTCCACTTTGCCATGCTCACCATCAAATTTGTTAAAGCATTATATGACAATGGTTTGAGCATGATGTTACTGTAGTTCTAGACTAAATGTCAGCATGCATTTACTCATCTCACTCGCACAAAAATAGATTTATTATTCCTCAAAATGAATAAAACAGTAAAAAACACAAACTCAGAATATGATGCAAACCTGCAAAAATGTAATGGTAAATAGCACAGATATTCTTTATGTATTAATCCCATTTTATTAACCAATGTCTTTGCTGCTAACCTGCGATGATCCAGTTCAACCATACTACTAAGCAAAAATTACTTTAAATAAATATAAGATTTGCATTATTTTTTTTTTGATGAAGAGTGATGAACTTTCTTCTCCTGCATCCTATTCTTCATGCAAACCAGAGTGACAACACAGTTTCACGATCTCTAGCAGGAGCGCCCATGAGCTCAATCCCATACCCTTGCCACTCACCCTCCATTCCCCATAATACTTTGCCTGGACTCAGCACTCATCATCAGTTCACAGCTGTCTCTTGTTAGAAGGACTATAAGGGGCTGTTTACACATGGTCACTTCATGTATTTTGTCTGTTCGGATAGCTATCCGATCGTGAAAAGACCAGGTGTAAATGCGACTGCGCTAATACAACACGCATCGCTGCGGACGAGTAGCAGACGGTCAACACACAATCATCTTTATTAAAAGTAGTAAGACACACTTATCTTTCCAGTGCTGATTCCGCACGCTCTCCTATTGCGGTCTTTGATCTTGAAATGAGCTGATACAAGTTGCACACACACACTTCGCTGAGTATTTTATAGCCTGCATGTTTTTGTGGTTTCTGTCTTGCCTTGCTTTCGTGTGTTTGTTCCTTGGACTGTTTACCTGGTTTTTGAGATTGTTCGCTGCCTGCCCTTACCATCGCCTGTTTGTGGATTATCCTTTTGTCTCGCCCTGGATATTGTTGATTGCTGGTGTTTGACCCTGCCTGTTCTGACTACGCTTCTGAATAAAGCCCGCAGATGGATCCCCACTTTGTTGTCACGTCCCCTTCGTTACAGAATACTCAGCAAAACTTGGATCCAGCGGCTTTCATGGAGCCATTCAGACCAATCATGGACCCAGTTGACCAGCTACTGAAACGTCAGCAGAAAGACCTTTCTATTGAGGAATATGTCCATCAGTTTTGCAAACTGTCCTATCAGGTACCATTTGACATTGTTGCGTTGAAAGACATCTTCCGCTATGGACTTAATGAACCATTGCTGGTGTTTTGACCCTGCCTGTTCTGACTACGCTTCTGAATAAAGCCCACAGATGGATCCCCATTCTGTTGTCACGTCCCCTTTGTTACACACAGCAGAAATATCACTTTTTTTAATATTAAAAACAAACAAGCAAGCCCAGCCCTGATGAGAAAAAGTAAAGCAAAAGTACCATAATGCATTTCCTTGGATAAAAAGTAACTAAGTATCGCAATTAGTTATTTTGTTGGGGAGTAATGCAATATTGTAATGAATTACTTTTAAATGTAATTTTCCCCAACACTGCAAGCCAGAATGAAAAGTGTCCACCCTCAAGTCTCTATGATATTCTGGGGCCAGTTGCATAAACTTAGCCACTATGTTAAGACGGTATCTTAAGAACTAGTTTGACCAACTAGCAGTTAGCCAAGGGGTAAGAAGTCTTATTTTTTGGATTCAAGTTAGACCAAGCTACATTTGTATGTAAGCGTTTCAAAAAAGTTATGACCAGTCTTAAAGAAAAAAACTAGATGACTAACTTTTAAGACTAGCCTAAGTCTTTCATGCAACCAGCCCCTGTGGTCTATAGATCCCGTCTTTTAAGTGGTTTATGTCTTTTGTTATGTGCCAGGTAGGGCACATTTTACGATTTATGATTTACGATTTAACTTATTGTCAGACAAAGTCTGAAATTTGACTTGCGTTACAGCAGGTTCACTCCCAATTGCAAAAAATTATCACATGGACAAGAGACAGACCAGACTTATACAATCACAAGAAAGAGAAAAAAAAAACTTTTCAAGGCTCCAGTACAGATTAAATTTTTGTGTAACTTATTCAGCTCTAGTATAGCTTGGTGTACAAAATAATACTTTAGTCTAATTTGATTATAGATGGCAACAATACACTTTATACATTATACAACACATGATTAGTTTCAGAAACAATATTTTTCGCCAACCTTACAAGATTTCTATGACGTCTTTTGAAGTGGCTGACCCACTATTTTGGAACACATTTTTAGTAAGTTAATCAGCTTTGTTTTTAAGCTGACAGATAAACTCCTATACCAAACAGAATTACAGTACTGCAAGACTAATAGAAAAATAATAAGATAATCTGCTTTCTTGCTCCAAAAGACCTCAGTCGGAGGAGGAAGTAGATTATTTGCATTGATTATTTACAGATACTATCTATATGGTATGTCCATGATAACATGTTATCTATCTTTACTCCTAAGTACTTATACGCTTCTACCTGTCTGATGTTCACTTCATGTATAACAACAGGTGTTGTACCTGAATAAAATATCCTCTCTTTTTTCTGATGTTAATGCTAAGTGCATTATAATCACACCACTCAGCTAATTTATTTACCCCGTTAATGCTGTTCTGAACACTCCTGAGTTATTTAGTAATGATATTAACACGGTATCATCAGAGTACTTTAGAATATATTGGTTAGGCCTATTTGAACGACAGTCATCTGTGTACAAAGTGAATAACATAGCAGAGCATACACAGCCCTGAGGTACACCAACATTTGTTTTTACTTCTGTTGACAAAACATCATTCACTTTAACTCTTTGAGTTCTATTAGTGAGAAAGGAAATGTACCATATAATCAGATATGGATTAACATCTAGCTGCATTCATTTGGACACAAGAGTATTAACTTGTGTAACTTTGTGTCGAATGCAGAAGAAAAGTCAATAAATAAAGCTCTAGCATAGGCGTTACTTTTATCTAGACGTTTAGAGATTATATGCACTAGAGCAGCCACTCGTCTTCCGTACTGCAGCCTTGTTTATATGCGAACTGACACTCATCAAGTTTTCCTTTAACATTATTCATCAGATATTTAAGTAATATTCTTTCTAAACATTTCATTATTACTGAGGTAAGAGATGTAGGTCTGTAGTCTTTACATTCCTTTGGGCAATATATTTTTGGTACTGGTTTTAACATTGACGTATTCCACATTACAGGAACAATATGTGAAACAATAGAAGCCTGAAAGACTTGTTGCCACACTGGACCGAGTTCATAGGCGAAGTCCTTTATAAGGCTTGGAGCACACCCATCAGGACGGGCAGCTTTTCTGATGTTAGTAGACTGAAATGCCCTCCTAACATCTTCAACATCAATAGTTATCTACTATATAGTACTATATTAGCTAGTTCATAATTACTTGCAGGTTCAAATCTTGTAAAAAAAAAAGATATATATCTGAAGTTATGAAAAACAATAGTATTAGCAATGCTTAGAGTGACCCTTGCCTTTGCAAACACCACTGATGATCAGGAAATATAAGCAGAAATCAGACTTACCTTGTCGGAGGTATCAGTTCTGGGTTCTTCTCT
>NW_015536556.1:0-135 GCF_001515605.1 Sinocyclocheilus anshuiensis
TGTTCTGTGCAGTGAGCGGCAGAGAAGCATCGCTTTCAGTTGGCCACACCGCAGTCGACTCTCAATAAATGAGTACAAAACAGCGTTTCCTAGCACCTGTCGCTTACTGATTGTTTGGAATTATAAATATGAGCG
>NW_015536556.1:304-885 GCF_001515605.1 Sinocyclocheilus anshuiensis
GTGCGCTGCATGAGACAAAAAAGTAATATAGCCAAAACAACCGCATAGCCGCTCTTTAGTGTAGATGCATGTTGATTTTATCAGACGATGCCACGATTGTAAATGAGAGTAATTCCTGGAAAACGTATTAAAAGGGGTCGTGTTTAGTCACTATTTAGTGTGGTATTTTTTGACAATATTCACTCATCATGACAGTAAAATAGGGAATTCTGTCAATATACTGCAGTATTTCCTCTCTCAATCAGTAGAAAATATGGTTAACACCCAGTCATGCATTAAAAAAAAATACCGTCATGTACCGTGAAAACGGTATAATTTTGAAAAATACCGTGATATAAATTTTTGGTCATACCGCCCAGCACTACCTCTAGCTCTCTTTTCTTAGTAAATTATGGAGGAAACACTCTCTTAATGAAATTTTTACTTATAAATCAAATCTAGATGTGATGTTTAACAAAAGTATAACCATTTGAATTCTTTGTGTAAAGGAATTTAATCTCAATTGAAGCTGAACAAGTATTAAAAATCGGCCATAATCATTACAGTTTTTCTCAATTGCTTTGGCACATTTTTCGAAACAA
>NW_015536557.1:0-577 GCF_001515605.1 Sinocyclocheilus anshuiensis
ATAATCAAGATATTTTTTGGCAAATGTGAGACGAGCCTTTGTGTTGTTTTTGGTTAGCAATGGCTTTTGCCTTGGAACTCTCCCATGGATGCCGTTTTTGCCCAGTCTCTTTCTTATTGTTGAATCATGAACACTGACCTTAATTGAGGCAAGTGAGGCCTGCAGTTCTTTAGATGTTGTTCTGGGTTCTTTTATGGCCTCCTGGATGAGTCGTCGTTGCGCTCTTGGGAGTAATTTTGGTAGGCCGGCCACTCCTGGGAAGGTTCACCACTGTTTCAAGTGTTCTCCATTTGTGGATAATGGCTCTGACCGTGGTTCTCTGGAGTCCCAAAGCCTTAGACATGGCTTTATAACCCTTTCCAGACCGATACATGTCAACTATTGTGTTTCTGTTCTTGAATTTCTTTAGATCGCGGCATCATGTGTTGCTCTTTAAGCATGCTTCACTTTGTCAGACAGACTTTTTTCACGTAGGGCCAGGTAGGTTTGGACAGCTTTTTTCCCTTAATAAATGAAATGATCATTTAAAAACTGCATTTTGTATTTACTTCCATTATCTTTGCGTAATATTAAAATT
>NW_015536557.1:699-849 GCF_001515605.1 Sinocyclocheilus anshuiensis
TTTTCAATTAATAAATGAAATCATCATTTAAAAACTACATTTTGTATTTACTTGCATTATCTTTGTGTAATAATAAAATTGGTTTGATTATCTGAATCTTTTAAGAGTGACAAATATGCAAAAAATTAAAAAAACAGGAAGGGGGCAAAA
>NW_015536558.1:0-2604 GCF_001515605.1 Sinocyclocheilus anshuiensis
GATTATAAAACATTAAAAACATTTACAACAGAGCAGATATTCCCGGGTGTAGGGGTGTGCGTCGATCCTTGCCCCCTTCGACAACATGGTCGCTGGTGGTGAGTCGACCGCTGCGGTTGTGTGGTCAGATGAGCTCCTCCAGTGTTTTCATAGGGCTCAGCAGGCGTTATCTACTAGTTGCGCTGTAACAATACCACGACCTGATGATCAACTTTGGATTGTCACCGACGGTGCTCTTAGGGATCCAGGGCTAGGCGCGACAATGTATGTTACGAGGGGGGAAAAGTTGTTGATCGCCGGACACTTTAGCGCTAAGCTTCGCAAAAATCAGATCAATTGGCTTCCGTGTGAGATTGAGGCCCTAGCTATAGCCGCTGCTCTGAAGCATTTTGGTCCATATATTACTCAGTCATCACAGAAGGCGTGTGTGCTCACTGACAGTAAACCATGCGTACAGGCCTTTGAGAAGCTGTGTAGGGGGGAATTTTCTGTGAGCCCACGTGTTACTACTTTCTTGTCTACTGCAAGCCGCTTTCAGGTCTCAGTTCGTCATGTTGCTGGGGCTGCTATTCTCCCTTCAGATTATGCTAGCCGCCATGCTGCACAATGTGACAGTCCGGCATGTCAGGTGTGTAGCTTCGTCCGTGAATCCATGGTCTCTGTCGTGTGCCGTACTGATGTTGCCGACATCTTGCGGGGAGCTCAGAAGTTGCCCTTTGCCAATAGGTGGTGAGTCGACCGCTGCAGTTGTGTGGTCAGATTAGCTCCTCCGGTGTTTTCATTGGACTCAGCAGGCATTATCCACTAGTTGCACTGTGACAATACCACGACCTGATGACCAACTTTGGATTGTCACCGATGGTGCTCTTAGGGATCCAGGGCTAGGCGCGACAATGTATGTTACGAGGGGGGAAAAGTTGTTGATCGCTGGAAACTTTAGCGCTAAGCTTCGCAAAAATCAGATCAATTGGCTAAGTTGTTGATCGCCGGACACTTTAGCGCTAAGCTTCTCAAAAATCAGATCAATTGGCTTCCGTCTGAGATTGAGGCCCTAGCTATAGCCGCTGCCCTGAAGCATTTTGTTCCATATATTATTCAGTCATCACAGAAGGTGTGTGTGCTCACTGACAGTAAACCACGCGTACAGGCCTTTGAGAAGCTTTCTGCGAGCCCACGTGTTACTACTTTCTTGTCTACTGCAAGCCGCTTTCAGGTCTCTGTTCGTCATGTTGCTGGGGCTGCTATTCTCCCTTCAGATTATGCTAGTCGCCATGCTGCACAATGTGACAGTCCGGCATGTCAGGTGTATAGCTTCGTCCGTGAATCCATTGTCTCCGTAGTGTGCCGTACTGATGTTGCCGACATCTTGCGGGGAGCTCAAAAGGTGCCCTTTGCCAATAGGGCCACATGGGTGTCTATTCAGGCTGAGTGTCCAGACCTCCGCAGGGTACGCGCACATCTTCGGCAGGGTACACGCCCTTCCAAGAGAGTTACCAATGTCAAAGATGTGAAACGGTATTTAAATACTGTTACCTTAGCAAGGGATGGGCTGTTAGTTGTGCGGCGTGACACACCACTGTCAAACACTACCGAATGCATCGTTGTTCCAAGCTCAGTACTGCATGGGTTGCTTATGTCATTGCACATTAGGTTAGACCACCCCTCGGCTCACCAGTTGAGACTTGTCGTTGGCCGGTACTTCTACGCGCTGGACTTGGATTCAGCCATCCAGCTTACCAGTAAGGGATGTCACCAATGTGCTGCACTGACTAAGTCTCCTGTGTTCGCAGTGGAGCAGTCCAGCTGTGATCCACCTGAGAGGGTTGGGTCTACTTTTGCAGCTGACGTGCTTAAACGTGAGCGCCAGCTCATCTTAGTCGTTCGTGAGCGTGTGACAACCTTTACATCTGCATTGTTAATTGATGACGAGCGGAAGGAAACGTTGCGGGATGGTATTTTACGCTTGTGTATTGGCCTTCGTCCGCTTGATGGCCCCTTTGCTATAGTTAGAACTGACCCAGCACCAGGTTTTTCAGCACTGGCCAAGGACACAGTGTTTGCTCAACACAGGCTGGCCATTGAGGTTGGCGATGCTAAAAATATCAACAAAAATCCGGTGGCCGAAAAGGCCATCCAGGAGCTACAGGGCGAGATTTTGCGACTAGAACCACACTGTGGGGTCGTCACCCCCTTACTATTGTCTGTAGCTGTTGCTCGGTTAAATAGCCGTATTCGGTCACGTGGCATGTCAGCCCGTGAGATGCTGCTGCAGCGTGATCAGTTCTCTCTCGAACAGTTACCGGTGCATGACCGGGAACTGATTGCGTTTCAGCATGCACAATGCCTGGCTAACCACCCCCACAGTGTTAAAGCTAAAGCTCCACTGAGTCGGGGTGCACCTAGCCTTGATATTTGCCCTGTCGACCTTGTGTATTTGTATAGCGACCGTAACAAGTCACGAGCTCGAAGCAGCTATCTTGTGCTTAGTTCAGACGGGATGTGGTGCAACGTCCGTAAGTTTACGGGTTCCCAGTTGCGGCGTAGTTCTTATAGGGTTCGCTTTCCAACACGGGGAAACAACATTCTAGACTTTGTTTACACCAC
>NW_015536559.1:0-291 GCF_001515605.1 Sinocyclocheilus anshuiensis
CAATACTGTATCGATACACGGACGCCAAGTATCAATCTTTTATTACGTACTCTACTTGGTAGAATAATAAAATCAATTTATTTACAATCCACTAGATGGTGGTGTTGAGTTTTTTTCTGGTGAGGTCAGCTGGGTCACCTTCAGCATGCAGTAAATTAGTAAAATAAAGAGGGTGGCATCGCGGAAAGTTATCAGGAAAGCCCCATCCGCGTTTAAATTGGACTTACTTCGGATTTGTAAACAAGGAGGGGATGTAAGTAGGGATGCACCGAAAATATAGGCTACATATAA
>NW_015536559.1:422-607 GCF_001515605.1 Sinocyclocheilus anshuiensis
TCACTGCGCGGTTTGACGCTCCGCTCAGTATTCCGATCTATGAATGTGCGTTCCGCTCGTGTACCGCTCATGCACCGCTCATGCTCACCGGAAAAACAAAATCCGCTCAAATTAGGGATGGGCGTATCGATCCAAAGTATCGATATATCGATACTGACGCGAGTATCGAAAGTATCGATACTCAA
>NW_015536559.1:705-995 GCF_001515605.1 Sinocyclocheilus anshuiensis
ACACAAAAAATATCGATACTAAGGTGTGTTTTATTTACCAGTGATTTTGTTCATTTAACAAAACAAAACAAAAAATGCGTACAATATGAATTGAATTGGACGAATGACCTTTGTTAGCGAGTAATTGTGTAGGATAGAACTATTTTCCTGCTCAACTGGACACGTAAATGTTGCAAGACAGAACTAATCAATCACAGAGAGCGAACTCACTCACTTCTAAAAGTGCATTCAAACGGGGCTGCGTTTTCCAAAAGTATCATAAGAAAGCATTAAAGCTTTTGGGAACGGCA
>NW_015536560.1:0-6442 GCF_001515605.1 Sinocyclocheilus anshuiensis
ATGCCCTTTGATTTCACAGCTGTAAGTTGTTGTTTAAAAAGATAAATGGGACTTAATTCAATTTGATGATATATTCATATTTGCTTTTCCTTATTTGCCAGTTTGATTTTCCTCTAATACTAAAATGGTGCTGCCTCATTCTCTTGGAAAATTTTGCTGTTGAAAGGTATCTTTTTCTTGCTTACATTTTTCTCTGTCCAAATTACCATAATTTTTTCGCAGGAAAAATGTCCTCACTGCGTGCAAGTGCCGGAAGAGCAGGAGATTGAAATCTGCAGCAGGGTATGTTTTTTATATCTCAAATAGGGGCACTTGAGAAAAAAAAACAATCAAAACTTGATAATGCTTGCTACATCCTGACTAAAGCGCATGACTTTTTAGTATCATGTGTTATTGAATGCACAGTATTATTGAAGGTATTTCCAACACTTCATTCCATTTGTTTGTACACCTCATTCAGGAGCCAAGGATAACAAAAGACTTCCACACTGCAGTTGGATGGCTGCAGAGAAAACCTCTGTGTCTTAAGAGTAGAGGTGTGCATTCCCGTGGGAACCGCGGGACCCGACCGGAATTTTTGCGCCGCGGGATTAAATTCCAGAATAAAACGTGGTAGCGGTCGGTAACTCTGGTGTAATTTGAACGGGAGCGGGCGATCTAACAATATCCCGTTCCCGACGTCCTTTTAGAACAGCATATCTGCGCTTTATTCTTATTGACCACCGGTACAGCTTGCGCTCAGGACTGTTATGCAGTATCTTTTTCTCGCTTACGTTATTCTCTGTCCAGCAGACTACAAATTACCATAATTTTTTCGCAGGAAACATGTCCTCACTGCGTGCAAGTGCCGGAAGAGCAGGAGACTGAAATCTACAGCAGGGTATGTTTTTTATATCTCAAACAGGGGCACTTGAGAAAAAAAACAAAAAAAACAATCAAAACTTGATAATGCTTGCTACATCCTAAAGCTCTTGACTTTTTAGTATTATGTGCTATTGAATGCACAGTATTATTGAAGGTATTTCCAACACTTCATTCCATTTGTTTGTACACCTCATTCAGGAGCCAAGGATAACAAAAGACTTCCACACTGCAGTTGGATGGCTGCAGAGAAAACCTCTGTGTCTTAAGAGTAGAGGTGTGCATTCCCGTGGGAACCGCGGGACCCGACCGGAATTTTTGCGCCGCGGGATTAAATTCCAGAATAAAACGTGGTAGCGGTCGGTAACTCTGGTGTAATTTGAACGGGAGCGGGTGATCTAACAATATCCCTTTCCCGACGTCCATTTAGAACAGCATATCTGCTCTTTATTCTTATTACAGCTTGCGCTCAGGACTGTTATGCACGCGCTGCACGCATGCTTTAAACATCACGCATTTTATTTGCGTGGTCTGTGCGCAGCATGTGCATAACGATGCTCAGAGCAGGCTGTACCGGTGGTAAATATACGGCCCTCAGACAGAACAGGCAGGCTGTCGATGAGTGACAGAGCAGAATAAGGATGGAGCAAAGTGTGGATGCGCTGTCCTTGAAGGACGTTCAACTCGGTTTTGTTTATATTTTGCTTAGCCTATAATTTTAAATGAAAGATGTGGTATTTATTTATTTTTCTCTGCGACACTTTTCCTACTCTGTTAACAGAAAAATGTCAAACGAATTTAGTATTTTGACAAGACGAATAAAAATAGCTAATAGGCTATTTTTGTACAACCTACATTTTTTTCTCTCTCTCTCTGCAACACTTTTTCCCTATTGTGTTGTCAATGTTAAACGAAGACGAATAAAAATAATAAAATTTTTGTACAACATTTTTATTTTCTCTGACACTTTTTTTCCTACTGTGTTGCATTAAATGTTAAACGAATTTTGTGTCAAGATAATTCATATAAATTCAGGTCAAAGTCAATAAATTCAAGACTCTTGAGAAGATGAATAAAATAACATACAATTTTGTGTGTTCTCTCTTTCTATCTCAGCCTATTTAAATGTGAGATTCTGGAAACGAGATCTAAATTTAGCTGGAACGGTCGGGTCAGGAATACAATTATTCTAAGCGGACAGCGGGTGAACAAAGAGTGAATATATAGCGGGAGCTAAATAAACAGTCCTCTACTTCAGAGGTTTGGTGAAAGAGCTGAGGTTCCTCCAACTGAAAGAGGAAGACCAGAAGAAAGCTCTTCTTCAGCTTTCACAGGCTGAAATGGCTTTCCAAATCCAATTTAAGGATAATATGGACATTTTTCTCGATGAGTGCATGGACAAAAGGGGCCTCAAATTTCACAGGCCGAAATGGCTGAAGACCAGCAACTGGCCAAAGAACCTTTTGTTCCCTATCGATACTTCACTCGTACTGCGTCGCTAGACGCTTATGGAGAAAAACCTTTTTCTCAGAGGACTGAAGACTTATTCAATCACGCAGTGTAACTGCACGGCCATTGGTTCGTGCAGTGATTATAAAACGAACCAATGGCTTTGCAGCGGTGCTGCAGGAGCCTATGGCGGTGAAGCCCGCCAGAGCCCACCAGAATGGGCGGGACCATCTGGCTATATAAGCGGGCATTTCGCCATAGGATCTCAGATCAATTCTCCTTCAGCGACGACGATCTTCCCTTCGCTGATCTACGGGACTTGAAGCGCTCGCCGTTGACACGCCTCGCTGCGGACAGAAGCTGCCTTTTCCTCTATGCCTCTCTGCTGTTCCGGCCCGCTCTACGAGCCGCCTTCAGCATTCAGCGCAGACATCAGCTCGTCCCCTGCCGCCATCCAGCGAGTCTAAAAAAGCAAATTTTCGCTACTAAAAGAGTAGCGGCCTTGTTTCAAATCTCTGTGCACTGATCTTCCCTTCGCTGACCTTCAGGACTTGAAGACGCTCACCATAGAAACTCCTCGCTGCGGATTGAAGCTGCTGTCTCTTCTGTGCCCTCTCACCGCTCCGCCTGCTCTTCGAGCTGCTCAGCGACCAGCGTAGACGCCAGCTCGTCCCCTGCTGCCATCCGGCGAGCCTAAAAAAGCAAATTTCTCACTAAAAGAGCACCGGTGTTGTTTCAAATGGCGCACAGTTATTGCACGTCGTGGTCATATGGTGACGGCCACTCAGAGTGCATTTCCTGCTTGGGTAAGCCCCACGCGGAAGCCGCTCTGACCGAGATGGATTGTTCACATTGTGTGAACATGAGTCTCGCCACTCTGCGCGCTCAGATCGCTTTCTTTTTAGAGAGCGAATCCTCCCTTCACGCCTTCCTGTTTACTTCCTCCCAGGGATCTGTGAGGAAAAAACAGCGGGGCAAAGGGACTAAGCGCTAGGCCATGAGCGAGCTCGTGCTGGTCCAGATCCCGCACGCCTCGCCCCCACCAAGCAGAGAGGATTCTCTCGTTCTCTTTGATCAAGCAGACCAGCGTCCCTCGGCTGATGCGAGCGACATGGTCTCGTTCGGTCCCGTAGAGAACGAGCTATTAGATGACAGCATGTCTCTAATAGCATCAGATGCGGAGGAGATGTCGGGCTCTATTGCTGAAAAGTTCGGCATCCATCCCTGGCTTAGAGTCACTGGGCTCGGCAGACGATGAAGGGAAGGGGCGGGCCCCTATCCTCTCTAAGGTAGTTGAGGAACTGGGATTGGAGTGGTCTACACCAGAGGAGCCCACTCATAGCCGTCTGGACGAATGGTTCCCGCCAGGCCCCTCGTCAGCGAGCCTCTCCATTTTTCCCGGAGGTCCATGATGAGCTTACGAAGTCGTGGCGTGCTCCTTACTCAGCCCGCTTTCGCTCTAACTCTTCTTCTGCTCTCTCCTCAGTGGACGGCGCTGAAGAAAAGGGTTACAAGAGGATGCCTCCTCTCGACGAGGCAGTGGCTGCGCACCTTTGCCCACCCACTGCCATTGGATGGAAAGCGAAGGTCGCTCACCCCTCCAAACCTTGCAGGACAACTTCTGCCCTCGCTGGACGAGCGTATTCCTCCGCCGGGCAGGCTGCCTCAGCTCTACACTCCATGGCTGTGCTCCAGGTCTTTCAGGCCAAACTCCTCCAGGCCATGGATGAGTCAGGACCTGATGCCGCAGCTTTCAGGGAGCTGCACAGCACTACAGACCTGGTCTAAGGGCTACCAAGGCCACAGCACAGGCCATAGGGAGGTCAATGGCCAATCTAGTGGTGCTGGAGCGCCACTTATGGCTAAACCTCACCAAGATTAAGGAGGCTGACAAGGTTCCCTTCCTCGACTCCCCGGTCTCCCACACGGGGCTGTTTGGACCTGCTGTCAAGGGATTTGCAGAGCAATTCACCATGGCTCAGAAGTCATCCCAGGCCATGCGACACTTCTTGCCGAAACGCTCCAGCTCTGCAACAGCCACCAGTCACCCCAAGCCTGCTCCAGCACAGCAGCCAGCTAAAGCTGCGCCGTCGCCCGCTCAGCCTTCTCAAAAGCCTGAGCCCCGACAGCGCTCCCACTTGGCCAGACGCTATCCCTTTCCAAAGCGCCAAGGACCCTGGCCCAAGCTGAACTTCGACCCTGCACCCCCGGCGTCTTCCTGATCCGCTGGAAAGGAAGAGGAAGGGGCAAAGTCTCACAAGCGCCGGACCACCCCCGAAACACCCTCTGTCGTGCCCTCAAGCACTCCGTTCAGTTCTGGGTGCCAGTGGCAGTATGTTTGTTCGAGAAATTGTTGTGAATCACGGGCCCGTTCTAAAAGCACCCTCACACATATCCGCTGTGATAGCGAGAAAAATAAAAAAACAAACATTTTCAAAAAGAGAGCAAATTTCCTCTTCCAGTTATCATGAGTGTCGAGTCCCCACACGGCGACTCACCACCCGAATTAATCCAACCCCTTATCACACGGGCCGAGGCCTGGCGGGCCATACCCGGAGTGTCTCATTGGGTTCTGGGGATTATAGAACGAGGTTATTCACTTCAATACGCTCGAAGACCCCTGCAGTTCAACGGCGTTGTCTCCACCTCAGTGCACAGCAGGAACACTCATGTTCTGCGAGGTAAAGAATTTGCTGGCAAAAGGAGCCGTAGAAACAGTTCCACCAGCTCAGAGCGAGTCAGGCTTCTACAGCCGTTACTTCCTCGTCCCCAAAAAGGATGGCGGCCTGCGGCCCATCCTCGATCTCAGATGCCTGAACCGTGCCCTCATGAAACGGCCGTTCAGAATGACTACACTGAAGCAGCTCCTCTATCGCAAATCCGCCCAGGGGACTGGTTCTTTTCGCTGGATCTAAAAGATGCTTACTTTCACATCCAGATAGTCCCCCATCACAGATGATTCTTGAGATTCGCCTTCGAGGGAGTGGCTTATCAATACATGGTCCTGCCCTTCGGGCTGTCTCTGGCTCCCCGCACTTTTACGAAGTGCATGGACGCGGCCCTCTCCCCTCTGAGACAGATGGGAATCCGTATCCTGAATTACCTCGATGACTGGCTCGTTTTAGCACAGTCAGAGGCCGAGCTAATAGCCCACAGGTCCCTCCTCCTCAGCCACTTAGAGCGACTGGGACTCAGGATCAGTTTTGCCAAGAGCTCTCTGTCCGCCAGCCAGCGAACTTCGTTCCTGGGGGCAGTTTTCGACTCAGTCCACATGAGGGCGATAGTCACACCAGACCGTGCACTGGCCAGCTCGCGACTTCCTTCAGAATTGGAGCCTCCTACCCTCTCAAAAGGTTTCAAAAGATGCTGGGCCTCATGGCCTCTGTTCAGTTCAGCTTCAGTTGGGCCTGCTCAGAATGAGACCCCTTCAGTACTGGTTGAAACCTCTAATTCCGCCCCATGCGTGGCGTCATGGACGCATCCGCATCAAGGAGGACCAGGCCTGTGTGACGATCTATAGATCTCCCTGTCCAAGATCTATACTATTAGAGATAAAATTGTAACCATTCAGCCGTCAGCTACAGTATCGCATCAGATGCCCTGAGGAACAATTCCACTCATTCTCTACTATAGGAGAGGAAGAATTGTAATTAGAGAAAAATGGTATCTGTGAGGATTTAGACCGTATCATAGTACTGAGACTGCTCTCATTACAGGTACAAATGACCTGCTCTTATCTGGTCGTGGTTGTATCTCTCTATTGTGCTATTGGATCTTAGTACTGCGTTCGACACTATTGACCACAACATTCTTTTGAATAGACTAGAAAACTTTGTTGGCATTAGTGGAAGTGCATTAGCATGGTTCAAATCGTATTTATCTGACCGCCATCAAAGTGAATGAAGAGGTATCATATCGATCACAAGTGCAGTATGGTGTACTATGCATAGTCGATATAAACAACTGGGTAACGAGTAATTTCTTACTGCTAAATTCTGAAAAAACAATAGCAATCTGTACTTTGAAAGCCATGTTTCTAGCATTTGTAAAACTGCATTTTTCCATCTCAAAAATATATCTAAATTACGACCTATGCTCTCAATGTCAAATGCAGAAATGTTAATTCATGCGC
>NW_015536560.1:6508-42323 GCF_001515605.1 Sinocyclocheilus anshuiensis
TGCAGCCTGGAACTGAACTGCTGGTTTCGTCTGGCCAGAGGAGAACTGGCCCCCCGATTGAGCCTGGTTTCTCCCAAGGTTTTTTCTCCATTCTGTCACCAATGGAGTTTTGGTTCCTTGCCGCTGTCACCTCACGCTTGCTTAGTTGGGGACACTTAATTTCCAGCGTTATCGTCGACATGATTGCACAGATACTATTTAAACTGAACTGAGCTGGATGATGACATCACTGAATTCAATGATGAACTGCCTTTAACTGAAAATTGAGTGTCTACTATTGTCATTTTGCATTATTGACACACTATTTTACTAATTAATGCTGTACAGTTGCTTTAACACAATCTGTATTGTTAAAAGTGCTATATAAATAAAGGTGACTTGACTTGACTTGACTAAGGGCTGTCTATATGCTAATAGGGCAGAGAAATGGGCGGAACCTTTTCCCTATAGTGACGTATACATAGGGAGAAATCTGGAATTGCTAAGAAAAGACTTATTATTGATTGGTATTATAAAAAAAATGTGTGGGTGGATTTTTAACAATATAGGCTTGTTGTTTTCACACACTGCGGCTGGCCACAGAACTGTGTTCAAACACCTTATAAAAGTGATTTTTGCATAATAGGTCCCCTTTAAACCTTACTAGCTCATCTATTTTTCTCCTGCTTAAACTAAAATTATTTAAATATTTTAGTTTGTCTTGTACATTTTGTGATTAGATCAGATAACATTTTACGCTGTTATATGGTCATGTTACAAAGTGCCCTACGGGGCATTTTGTCACATTTCACTTCCATTATTTCCACAAAGAAAGAAAAAAGTATAGACTGTATACACAAGAAACAAGACCACATATTTGTGTTCGTAGGTGTGTGAAATTAATGTACACCAAAAAAAATGTAGAAACAAAAAATAAATACTCTGAAGAGTGACAAAGTTAAAAAAAGTTGTGCACTGCTCTCTCCTGATCATCAAGTGCTGGTTTTTAAAGATATACATTTAAGATTTGAAGTGCACTACAAGTGAACATTAAGTGCAGTTAAGCACACGTCTTTTTCACAGTGATATAAAGAGAAAATTATTTAAAGTGAAATTGTTGACACATTTAAGCTACCTGAATAACACATTCAGTTTAATGTCTCAGACATTTGAAGCTGACTTTATTGGTCCCTTGAGTACTAAGGCTTGCTACTGCCACAGTAACACAAAAACACACATTTAGCATGTACAACAAGATGTACAACACTTGCAATGCCTTGGCCAAGCATTCACATTTACATAATTGCCTAAAGTATGTTTCTGATGTTTCTGGCCTTAGTCACTATAATCAGTGTGAGAAAGACGATGTTTTGTTACTGATGTACCAATAAACAAGCTAATCAGCTGTAATTTTCTCATATCAAACTGATAATGTTCATTTCCTTTCCTTGACTGTCTTCCTGTGGGCCATATCTGTTGTTTTGAGCAATCTGATGCTATGCTAAATGGTTCCATAAAGAACCTTTAACATCTGAAGAATCTTTCTGTTTCACAAAAGGTTCTTTGTGGCGAAAGAAGGTTCTTCAGATTACAAAAAGGAAAGAAAGAGGTGGTTCTTTAAAGAACCTTTGACTGAATGGAACAAACAGAACTGAGCCCTAACTTACTACTTGACACACACAAGTCTGCACCTTTGCATGACTGAATTTACTAATGCTGATCCCCAGGCCACACAGATACAGACACGTCACTGTGCTGAGGTTTCATTCAATTCACAAACACATTTAACTGTGACCGTACCCTTAGTCACAACAGCTTACATTAAGCATTTGACACGTACTGGCAAAGTCAAAACTGCATGATTTTATATGTGACTTTCAGAACGGCATGTGATCTGCACACTACACCTTACATAGCTGGTTAACAATGCAGATAAAAACATGAGAGGTCGATACATTCTTTAATCTAAGAAAAATCTATTTGCCCGACAGAATGTATGACCAAAGTGCAGTCATGGCATTGAGTTTCATATGAACCTTATTATTACAAAACTTAATATGAAACATAACACTAAAGCCCCGTTCAGACTACACGATTTTTTTGTCAGTTACGACAGTCACTGTGTCAGATTATGCGATTTTGACTCATAAAATGTTTACTGTGTGGAGACGTGCAGATTGGTCTCGTTCTGTATCGCGTATCTTCTCAGTATAAGATGCTACCCGAGCATTCATCGCATGCCATCATTAACAACGTGCGTTCTGTCATCGATAGCGCGGGACAAGACAGAAGGTGCTATGAGCGTAAACAAACAATGGCTAGCAAACAGCATCAGAAAAGCCCTGATAAAGATAAAGTCTTATCATCAGAAAAGCCCAAAAAAGAAAGAAAACCTGACAATGGACACAAATCTGGATGGCATGAAGAGAATGGTAGTCCCTCATCACAAATGCAGGAGTATTGTTGCCGTAGCTCCACGAACATTTCCTCCATTGTAAAATTACACCTAGCAAGACCGATACGTTACCATTGTCTCTCTTTCGTTTTCAGCTTGTTTGAAAGCTTGCACAAAGGCGCTTCTGTGCTCCTATTGGCCAGTGTCACAGATGTGGAACTTGTCGTGTACAACGGGGCAAAAAATTAAACATGCTACTCTTTCTGTGTTGACGTCACGAAGCATCGCAGAGGTCTCGTGCACTATGACACACTACACGAGATGAAACGATTGAATTGTGTGTCCCGACGGCCATTGTCGTTTACGAATCCCCACGACACCCTACACTGTAAAAAATGATCGTGATTTTAACAGTAAAAGACTGTACAAATGCCACAGTAAAAACCTGTTGAATTATTAACATTTAGTTTCCTTACTATATACGGTGAATAACTGTAATAGATCTAACCTTTGTTTTCGAGAAAGTAGCCTCAGAGTCAACACTCATAGACTGTGTCTGAAATCACACCCTACACCCTCATTCACTAGTCCCTACTTTAGTTCACTATATAGAGTCCACCTGACAGAGGGAATGAAAACTAATGAGTGAATTCAACCAATGATGAACAGCTGCTGTTAACAAGCAGAATCACTGAAGAAAAGAGAAACAAGACAACTGACTTCAGCCACAGCCTTAGACGAAATTAACCAAAATAAAACAGCAGAGGAGGATTACACAACTCCACAAACAGCATTACCAGCTTCACTCATTACTAAGCAGACTGACTTTATTGCTGTCATATATCTACAAAAATTCTTTGAGAATTAACAGAGGATTATATTGTATTTCAAATGTTTTGTTTGGTCTCACCATTTTGGTGATCAGTTGTTGCTTTAGTTGGGCTCTTGACCCTTGACTCTTTAATGTTAGTTTTTCTCTGCTGTTCTATCTGTGTGTGTAAAGTACATTTGTTGTAACAAGAAGAACCAAGAAAGATTGTGTAGTTGTTTTGATAACTGTTAATGATGAGGAAATCATCATAACATGATCTAATTCACTGATCTCAATTAGTGTGTAATTATATGGGTGATTACCTTTTTGCTTTGTTTTATGGTACTAATGACTCTACGAGATGTTGACAGACTATTAAGAAGTTTAAAAACAGTTTATGCACAGAACCTTTAGACACACACAGACATCAAGAATCAGCACATGAATCTCAACAATGGTGACTATTATTAATAAAAATAAATAAATCATGCTGCAATGCATGCTGGGTGCCAGTACAAAACCCCCAGCATGCATTGCAGCATGAACATTTTTTTTGGATTGTCACCAATCTTGAGATTCATAGGCTGACTGTTGATGTCTGTGTGTGTTTAAGTTCTGTCATAGTTAAAAGCTTATATTTGTGCATATTGTGCTTAGGAATGTTTCACAATGATTGTGGTAGTATTATTTTGGGAAAGAAATCAATTAAATCTGTGTGTTTGTGTGTGTGTGAAAAACACACTTTTGTAATCATTAACATTTTCATAAGTAACTGTAATTTAATTACAAATTGTGTTCTCAGTAACTGTAACTGATTACGATTACATTTATTTTGTAATGAAATTACGTAATTCCGTTACATGTAACTAGTTACTCCCCAACACTGCTGAATTGCAACTTGTAATTACAATTACAAATATGTTTAAATACATGACAAAAGTTTTAATAGAAATTCATGAGTTTAGTATATTTGTCAGTTTATTTGTCAGTACACTTTTTACGTATAAAGATTTACTTAAGTCCTACTTAAGTCAGTCAAAAAGTACTCAAAAGTTCAGGCAATTGCATTTAATGCTAATTTAAATAAGAATTATGCAGCTAGCATAATTGTCTGAAAAAAATACTTTCAGTTCGCACTTACGTATATACTTTTAAAGTATATATACAGCCTTTGGTCATATGCAGGGGGTCATATTGAGTAGGAGCTTTTTGACTAAGCAACCACACAGAACATCCAAGCAACAACCAATAATTCCCTAGCAACCTCATAGCAATGCACAGAACAACTTTGCAACTGCATAGCAATGCCCTGACAACCACTCGCCCTTAAAAAATATAAAATTCTAGCAGTTGGTTGCTTCAGCAAACACACATACATTTACACACAGACGTGCATCAGGATCTTCTCAGTTACACCATTGATGAAACAAAGATGCAGTGGTGTAAGAGGCTTGAGATTTGTGTATTGAACATAGTGAATGTGTGTTTGTATGTGTGTATGCTCTGGCTATTCTCAATCCCGGCCTCAGGGGGAGAGCTGTTAGGGTGATAAGATAAGACTGTACTCAGAGCAGTCACTGTGGCTTACGTGCGAGGCTTCTGATGCAGTTCAGATAGGGTTTGGAACGGCACAACCAGGATCAACAATACCACAGACACACACACACACACACACACACACTTATATTACTCTATAGTGTCTTTGACATGAAGAATATGTGTTATGTGTTTAGTCTCAAGTGCAATAACATGCCAAATTCTTGAAATTGTTGACACTGATGTGTTGTCTTGCTTAGATGCCTTGCAAATTATATTTGCTAGTACTAGTTTAAGTGGATGTTAAGTGCATGTGAATAGTTCACTATGCTGTTTAAAAGTTATATTCTCAGTAAAGAAAAAAGAAAATCTTAGAAAATTAATACAACAACAATTATTAGTGATGGATGCTGCCAAGCTGGAAAAAAAAGACAAAATAGCACCCCAAAAATAAATAAATAAATAAATAAATGTATAAATAAATAAATAAATATTATAAAAGTTATACTCAAAACCTGGCATAATACATTTTTACGTGCCATATTTGAATGACAGGGGGCACGATTTTTAGCAATTTTTTGTCTGTTGCTCAATGATGTTGTATGCTTCAGGCTTTAGAATCTCTGTATTAAAAATATAGAGCAATAAGTCATGGATTTCTTTATGGTGCTTTTTTTTTGTATGCAGCCCTTTGCATTAACCTATTTTGTGCCTGTGTAGATTACACGCAGATGATTATCATGGGCTCTGCTTGTTTGCAACCCTACTCTAATTTGCACTACTCTTGGTAGATTGCGTTGGTCATTATGGAAACACACTGGCTGAGTCTGTGTTCTTTAATTTACGCATTGTTAATAGATCACTTTCAGAACTTGTGTAGGCTACTGCTAGCATACTTGTATATGTGTACTGTTCTTGTGAATAAACAGAGGCAGACAAAGTACTCAACTCAATTACTTGAGTGAAAATACAGATACTGCTGGTCAAATATTACTCCATTACAAGTAAAAGTTGTAAAAACTTTTAAAGTAGTGCTTGCTTTTAAAAGTGCTTAAGTACCAAAAGTAAATTTCCTTTTTTATGTCAATGCACTGATTTATTGTTGTACGTAATACTTGCAATACTTCTGAAGCAACTTAGAATTCATTACACCTACTGAATACACTGACTGGCTTGTAGTATCTTTGGAATAAAGAGCTTTTAGAATGTTAAAAACCTATGGGGGAAAAAAATTAACACCCCTACCCACCCCCACGAAAGCAGTATGGTAGTGATCTCACATAGCTCTGACAGTGTGTGCACACATCTATGTGTAGCCATTCATCCACATTTGAACAGAGTGGACAGTGAAATCCTTTAAATACAGAGTGATAAGGAAGAAAAAAAATCAAACCTGCTTTAAAACCCAGCAACACAACTGTAGCTTTTCAACTTTACAACAGCAACACTGCTTTAACAAAAAAGCAAAACAGCAAGACTTATTTGACATCAAAACCAACATTTAAAAAATGCTGTCTAATCACTCTCGCGGTACTTTGATGTCACACACAGAACGGTCTGTGCAGTGCAGCTTCAAGTCCAACACCTATTGTGTTTTATTAGGAGATGCACAACAGTTCTTCTGTGGCTTTATAGGTAATATTTTCACGTACACAATTTAGCAAAATCAGACAATATTGTGTCTAATATGCCACAATATTAACTTCTTATTATTGAATGAATTGTTGTAAATAAATATCACATTTGCAACTGGTCAGTGTTCAAAAAATGATGGGAAATCACTTCATGTAGAAAAAAAATCACCCACTGACTTTCAAAGCTGCTACATAGTAACGACTTTCTACTTTGAGGACCTTGATAGAAATGTAGTGGAGTGAAAAGTCAACTATTTGCCTTTCAAATGTAGTGAAGTTAAAGTCAAAAGTTCCCAGAAAAAATAATACTCAAGTAAAGTACAGATACTCAAAAAGTGTACTTAAGTACAATACTCAAGTAAATGTACTTAGTTATTGTCCCCCTCTGGGAATAAATTGGCCCACTTTTAGTTCATAAAAGAATACTTTGATACTATAAACGGAGTGTCTATTTACACTAAGTGCAAATAGCCCACCTTGTTGGCAGAGGCTATATACACTAGCTCCACCCACAAACGTGTGATAGGGATGGTCAACACTATAACAGACAGCATACAATCATCAGCTTCACTGGCGTAGATGGTAAAGCATGATCTCTGGTCTTTTTGACACGATCGACCCGGGTTCGAATCCGCCTTTTACCTAACTTGTTTTTCTACCTTTTCAAATCTCATATCACATCAGAAAGGCATTTATTTTCAATAAAAATGAAGGAAATAATCAAAAAGTTGAAAATAAAGTATCGGGTAGAGTTAAAATATGTGTAGGGAGGGCTTTATTGTCCCAATAAGGTGGCATCCATTTAATAATTTAAATTAAATTTATAATTTACACTCAATACGTTAGTACTGCATACTGTTTTATAATGTACTATAATACTGAGGTGCAGATAATTGCCACTATTTGCAATAAGTAGTATAAATAACAGAAAATCCTGCTATTTTAACATAGTGTAAATAAAAATCTATCGCTATCTGCGCTTAGTGTAAATAGCATATTGTTAAAAAATACTGCTATTTTCACTTAGTGTAAATAGAATCCATTGCTATTTGCACTTAGTGTAAATAGCATCTATCACTATTTGCACTTAGTGTAAATAGCATCTATTGCTATTTGCACTTAGTGTAAATAGCCTCTGTTCGCTAAGAAAATATGCTATTTTCACTTAGTGTAAATAGCATCTATTGCTATTTGCATTTAGTGTAAATAGCCTCTATTCGCTAAGAAAATATGTTATTTTCACTTAGTGTAAATAGCATCTAATTGCTATTTACACTTAGTGTAAATAGCATCTATTGCTATTTGCACTTAGTGTAAATAGCCTCTATCGCTATTTACACTTAGTGCAAATAGCCGCTGCCTACACTCTAAAAAAAAAGGTTCTTCAGCGGTTCTTTGGAGTATATATATACCACTATATATACTATATAGCACCACTACCATAAAACCTGTAAGCCCCTGTATAGTTCTTTTTTGTTTTTTTGTTTTATTCAACTTACCGTTTTGGTGAATAGTATTTGCTTTAGTTGCCTCTTGACCCTTGACTTAAATTTTAATTTAAAATAAGTGTCTTTTTGGTTGTTGTAGGTTTAGTATATTTACAAAAACTATTCACTAAAACTTACCGTTTTGGTGAATAGTATTTGCTTTAGTTGCCTCTTGACCCTTGATTTTAATTTTAATTTAAAATAAGTTTGTTTTTGGCTGTTACAATAGTGTTTATAAGCACATATGTGATGGCAAGGAACTTGTGGTAAAATTGTTTAATGTGTCTGATGCGTTAGCAATTTTAATGTGATTTTATCAAAATTTGTAGCTCATGTCTGTTTTATATTATTGCAATTCTACAATACTACGTGACAATGTGAGACAATTGTATAAACCACTTTTTGAATTATGGGTTATAAAGAGGTTTCAGTTCTGTCACTCATAGACATGAAGAATCAGCATATGAATCTCAGCGATGGTGACAAAATATTCTGATAATTTTGATATGATTTTTGAACATCACAAAACAGGGCAGTTAAAAAGTCACAACAAAAATAAAAGCAAATAGTAAGAATAGAAGAAAATACTAAGACAATGCAACTGCATAATTTATTCATGTCGCAGTGCATGCTGGGAGCCATGGATGAGTTATGATTGGTGCACCATTGTTGAGAAAAAGTGTTACATGGCACCATTTGACAAAGGTGCTATATTGCACTTGTAAAAATTGCTGCGTGTACTGCGTTAGACTAACCGAGACTTGTCATTTGCACTTATATATTGGTGCGCTTTTGTTAGTTTTGACTGCTTTTATTGTCCTCATTTGTAAGTCGCTTTGGATAAAAGCGTCTGCTAAATGACTAAATGTAAATGTAAAAATAGATGCTAAATAGCACTAAAAGTGGTTATCCTATGATTACAAGCCAAAGAACCGCTTTTAGTGCTATATAGCACAATTTTTTTAAAGAAATGTAACAATAGTAAACTTTGAGTAAGGAAACTAGTTTCTAACTTTTTCTTTATTATTGCAACTATTGCAAGTGAAATTATAGGTATACTGTTTACTAGTTATTATACTTCTAACTCATTTATTTAGTTTATGGAAGTACATTTTGAATAATACTTTCTGGAAACTACCAGTTTAACAGACCATATAAATATAAAACTAGTAGTTTACTGAGACTACTTTCATGAACTAAAAATTCGGTTTAACACAATATAATAAACTAACAGTATACCAAAAGTTCACTTATTGTATAGTTGCTATACTAAAGAAAACACTTAGATGTAAACTAGCTGTGTACCTAAATGTTACTTCTGTTGCACTTAATTGATACTTTAATAAACTAAAAGTGATGACAATTTAGTCCCAAGAAGTATTGGAAGAGTACACATAAAAATATACTGCTATACATTGATATTAGTATATTTACTACATAAAGTATACTTGACAAATATACTTGAACTGAACTCTTTTAGTTTACTTAGTTTACTTAAAATTAACTAAAATAAAATTATGTATACATTTTTGTATGGGCTTTTATACAACGAATACTGCTAGCAATAGTGACTGTGTCAGAACAGTCAAAAAGCCTGATAGAAAAAAACACAACGCTTCAAATCAGGAAACAAGCCTTCAAGGCAAGCTTCGTTTTGGGTTAGCATGCCTGAGTCAATTTTGAGAGCAGTTCCTGTCACATGTGCTGTCGAAATGGGGTCAGGGGTGATGGGGGAAACCTAATCTTGCAGCCTTGAGGATTCTATCAATAAATTCTGCAGATTCCTGCTTTGCTTGTTCAGCTGTTCTGTTTCACCATGAGTACATGTCAATAAGCATGCTAATCTCCAATTTAAAGACAGAGGAAAATAAAAACACCAAGATTTGAGAACAGTTACAATGGCTGAGCTATTTTCTTGATAATTGCTGTGCTTCACAGCATCTCTTGTAATGTGGTGCTCACATGTTGAAAGGCCAGGAGGTCACTCACAAATATACACTAGCCTCTTTGTTTTGTTATGACCTTTTCCTTCTTTGCAGTCTCGTGTTCTAGGGATACAACATGAAAAATTATCAAAAAAAAAAAAAAAAGGACAGAAAACCATATAAAACCATAATACTTAATACATAATCCTTAAAATCCAACACTCATGTTTGCATACATTCAAATAATGGAGAATCAAGATACCTCGTACATTCACTGAATATTGATATGAATTTGTTCCCTGACACAAGCTATTGTACGACTTCAGAAGACTATGAGGAATATAATGCAAAAGTATATATAATATGTATTTATATTTACGTTTATTCGTTTTGCAGATTTTTTATTCAAAGCAACTTGTAAATGAGGAATACGGCAAGCGATTCATCATAGTCAGGCAGTAAACAAGAGAAGTGCTAGTGATACAAAGTTTCAGACATCATTTAGAATTAAAGTATAGTGAAAGCATAGAGGAAGATTTTTTTTTTTTTCTGACGGAATAGATGTATATTTAATATTGTCAGGGATTTTCTGTCCCAGATTGGGTTAGGTAGATAATTCCACCAACAAGAAACAGCGAACAAAAATGTTCTGGTTGATTGATTTTGTGCCCGTCTAATGGTACCATGAGGCATCACTCATTTACTGGCGTAAGCCTTCTGAAGGGGAAGTACTCATAAGGCTGAGTGGTACGTAGATGGGTGCGGAGACTGCAGCTGTTCTATATGCAAACATCAGTATCTTAACCTTGTGCAATTCAAACCTGCATGATCGTGGTGTCCTTGCAGTGTGGTCTTTGAAGGTCAGCTTATTGTCAAAGATTGCCCCAAAACCTCTGACCAAACTTGATGAGATTTTTGTTGATATATATCTTTAGAATGTTTAAGCTGTATAAACTGAATCCACAAACACATCCCACATCCTCATAATTCTATTTTATATATATACATACATATGCAGACATACATTCATATAATTACTCTTTTTGGTTGCCCTCATCCTCACTGTACGGGGAAAAACAGCATAAACATTCCAAAGTCTAATATTGGGTTGACTAAATGACAGAAATTAAATTTTGGAGTGAACTTTTCCTTTAAATGGAAGATAAACATTTTTATCAATTATTACAAAATCCAGATAGAACAGAATCTAACAGACTGACTAAACAGACTAAATAATATGTGGTCTTAATCTAGTTAAAACTGTATTCAGTTCTCTGACCATGCACCCCTCCCTCTCACAACATGAGGAAATGAACCAGTCAAAGGTGCAGAAAAAGTAAACAAGCCTGTGTTGAAGTTTTTGAAGCTTTGAAGTGGAGCTTGCGGTGGCGTGCTGGGTTTCGGATGCTGTGTTTGTGCAGGGCTGAGCAGTGGTGGGGAAAAAATTGGTGTGTAACGCTTGTTTGAAGTTAGGAGATCTAATCCGGTATTTATCAAAAGCACACCAACTCCATCCTCAGTGCCAGAATGACAAGCTGCTGAGAAGAAAACGCATGAAAAAGCAAATGAAACTAATATACATCAATGCAAATATACATATGGGTGGGTCTCAGAACAGCTGTCAGGAACATATTTTAAAATTAAGCTTGTTTTGCAAACATTATTTTCATTTCAATTGACATATTTAAGTAAACTTTATTTTATTACCAAAAAAATATTTAAAATTGGATGGATTACAGTGTGATTTTTCACATCATGTAAATAAACCTTGGAGATGAAATTTGAATAATTTGCATGAAAACAATGTTACAAATCAAAAGTAAAATCTTACTTAAAATCTGCCTTACAAAATTTGTCTTATGCCGAACATTTTTAATTTATATATATATTTTTTTTTTTTGATTGATTGATTGATTGATTGATTGATTTGGTAAAAAAAAAAGTAATCTGAACAATGTTTTTATGAAATTCACCTACATGCGTGCCTAAACAAGATGAGCTTAAGGAAGTGAAAATAAAAGAGATTTCAGTTTGATACTTGGGAACTAACTAACTAACTAACTCATTGAGGATGTTTTCCATATTTAGCTCTTTGCTTTAGCTAATCACCTAAAGATTTATTTAAAATGCATTCAAACAGTGGGCAATTTTCTTGCCAAAATGTTTAATTGTCTAATACAATCTTAAATACAAAATGTAATCTTAATTAGTAATTGGTGGACCAACTAGGTTCAGGGACTCTAGACTATATGTAACTTTTTGACCTTTTTGGAAATTGTGCCAATAATATGTTGGTAATATGTAGGATGAGTTTGTTTAGTCAAGGATGTAACAAAGTATTAAAATATCAGTGTAACCAAATATAATATTAAGAGAATCTATAATTGAAAAACCCAAAGTAATTCACCACTGTTCTGAATTTTGTGGAGCAAACATGCATAGTAAGTGACATAGAATGTGATCATGTTCAAAGCTGTTGAAGCCAAAACACTAAGACTAATGTGCTTTGCATGACTAAGTGCGAGCAGTTGTATTTGAAGTGGGTAAGAGTGAAGTCGGTACTTCTCATTAGACCTTTTTTCCCCTGATGGTCTTTTTCATTTCCTCCTTTCTTTGTTTTTCACGTGCTAAAATACATTAACTGAGGATGGCATGGCAACACAATGGGTGTGGGTGATCTGATGTATCAGTTGTGCCAATAGCTTAAGAGCTCTGGATCTCCCTTTACAGATATAGCAACACCTTTATGCAGGCTTTTACAGGCATGTTTAGAATCGAGAATTTTGGTCAGGATTGTGTGTGTTAACGGTTCCTGCCAAATCTAGTGCCGTGCTGTCCTGTCACAAATTATGTGGTTACAAAGATATTTCTCAACCTCATTTACCCCAAACCTCACTTTAGTTTGGCCTGCAGCAGATTACATATTTATAACAACGCAGAAAAAAATAATTTTGAAAAAGCACAGTTGGTTCTAGAATGTGTCACTTCACAATTCACTTGTATCAAAGTGAATAAAGTACATCTGATTCACTATTCCGTTAATGACACTTTGAGTGGTTAAAACAATCTTCTTACAATGCATTTAGTCAAGGGACTGTTCTTTGTCAATATTAGACAAATAAAATAGCTAACAACACAGAGAGAACTTCATCTTTTATATCAATGTGGCAGTACATTTAAGGGGGCATATAGATAGTATCAGTTTAAACAGTACCTGCTGAATATTTAAATATGACATTTAAACTTTGCAACTGCAATATTGCAGACTATATTGTACTTTTTTAATGGACATTACACAGGGAGAAGAACTGATAATAATCTGTTGTAAATAAACACCTCTACCTACAATTGTATAACTTCATTATCAAGTGAAGTTTGTAACAGAAAAAAACTGTGCATTATTACAGTGTCAATGTCAGTGCAAAGATAATATACAGTATTATATAAGTGCCAACAAAAGTTTTCAGCTTGTTAATAGTATGGCACTTCAGGCAGTCAATATGTTTACATGTGGCATTGCATAAAATGGTATCATTCTATTTTGTGTGTGGGTTTCATTAAATAGTGGTTATGTATGTTATTTTCACATTCACTTACCATTCTGGAAATGTAAGTACATTCACATATAGTTAGAGGTTCTGGTCTAGTTTAATCAAGTTCCAGTTGATTTACAGTATATTTGTATTATTCTTACTCCACAGTTAAGTATTCCAAATGTTTGGATATAATTCCACTGAGAACAAGTGTGCCCCCCAGTACAGGGCTGAAGGATGACTTTAAGAGGGAGGTAAATCCCTCTAAAAGGACGTAGTTTACTTACTGCCCTGAGAGATATTAACAAACCAAATTAGGGCATATTTGCATGTTTATGCCACATTTCATTCACTGCAGAGTGCTTTTTGTGCATTCAGTTTCTTTACATCCATTTGTCCAATACTTGTCCTTATACATTAGACTCATTGTGGAACATCTTGTTCTTTATGGACCTCAGGCTGAACTGAAGAGAAGAGCTCGTCTCTGACTGCAAAGCCTCAGAGAACTTGACATCAAAGGAACGGTTCATCTGAGATTTCCTCTTAATGGAGTTTTGTATTGTCTCTGAGGTGAAATAGTAGACGATGGGGTCAAAACAGCAGTTGGACACAGCAATACACAAAGCGATCGGATAGATTGTCCGAACCACTGATTCTACTGCGCAGCCCTCCAAGACTTTTGTCCGCACCAGTGAGTAGAAAACCAGGTTGACGTTGTAGGGGATGAAACAAAAGCAGAAGATGGAGAGGTGGACGATAATCATCCTCAAGATCTTTTTCTTGTTCAGCTTCCCTCCCCGACTAACAGTCTGTGGCCTCCTCAAAGTTTGGAGCACCATAGCGGAGCAAACCACGTTCAGTATCAAAGGGATAAGGAACCCCACTGTTTCTATGAAAATCACCACCTTTGAGAGATGACTCTTCCACTGATTTGAGGAGAAGTTCTCAAAGCAGGCTATCGTGTTGTTATTTTGCTTGTTAGTACTGTTCAGCATGAATCCTGTCGGAAGACTTCCAGAAAGCACCAGAACCCAAACAGCAGCACATACAATTTTGGCATTGCGTTTGGTCCGGAGACCCCTTGAACGGAAGGGGTGTACGATGGCGAGGAAGCGGTCCACGCTGATGCATGTTAGAAACAGGATGCTCCCATACATGTTGGTGTAAAAGAGTGAGACAGAGAGCTGGCAGAGCAGGCTGCCGAATGGCCAGTTCTGCTGGATGAAGTAAAACACCCTCAAAGGGAGTGTGAGCACAAATAATAAGTCAGAAACCACAAGATTCATCATATATGTGGTGGTCTCATTCCGCAGTTTCAGTGAACAAGTAAAAATGTACATGGCGGCAACATTGGTGATGAGTCCCACCATGAAGACAATGCTAAACACTATGCTGTAGAGTGGATATTTGAAGTTGTCATTCTTTGGGCAGTGGGTGTTGTTGTGTAGCTGCAGAGAGGAATTTTTGTTGCTGGCACTGCCAGCCCATATCTGGGTCAAAGCCTCCATCTGAACAGTGGTGTTGTACATCTCAATAAGAAACAAAGGAGCACTATGGGGTGGTAGTTAGGCAAGACTACACAATAAAATGATTTTCCTCAATCCACAATTCAACAGGGCAAAACAAAGCATGTGAAGCAGACAGATTGCTTCCAACCACAAGATGGACTTTCCTTCAAGGGCACATAGATCTCTTTTTTCTGTTGGCAGTTCAAAACTGAAGCGATCAAACACTCCTCTGTGGCATTCTTCAACAAAGCCTCATGTTGAAGGCATTTCACCCCAGAGACTGGAGCCAGACCCCGACTACCTCTTCCCCTCCCCCTTCCTCCTGTCCTTTACCTAGCCACCCCACAAGATTGTTGCCCCAAGCTTAGAAGCGACACACTCCAAAGTTTCAATTCACAGTCCTTTCCTCTGGTTCGACTTTAGAAATAACATCCAAAAGCAGTCAAAAGGAGTAGTTCTGTTAGAATCCACTCCTAGTATATCCCATTGAGGAAAAACAAATGTCTTTGTCCAAAATACTCATTAAAGCAATCCCAAATTCTTCCCCGACAAGTCTTGAAGTATCCTTTAAATTAGCCTTCTTTGTTCTCAGTCCCACAGATTGTCCAGTGATTGTAGAGCACCTGTAGACAGCATGCAGCTCTCTCTGAGTGTGACAGTGCAAAAGCAAGTCAGACTTGCTTCATCCAAGGGTCTGTTTCCCCCTTCCTTGCTGCTCTGTCTTGTTGTCTCCGTCAGCAGGGGCATTCTGTGCTGTGAGCATTGAAGAGGCGAGAGAGGCAGCTGTGCTGTGGAGGACTTTACAAGCCGGTTTTATCAGCATATTTGACTAACCATGGCTCCTCCTACCTCCTGGATAGATCCCTCCCCCTCTGACAGAGAAGCCAGACAGCAAGAAATTATTATACAGTGTACAAGGCGCAAACTGTTCTTTGTTTGTCTGTCAGTCTCTTTCAACAGCTTTGAATTTGTTATTGTATTATTTAATATAAAACCTTACCCAAAAGAAAATGATATCAGGAGGCTTTAAAAGTACAAGAGGCTTACTGGAGTTCTTAATTGTGTTTCTTGTAAGTATCAACTGTTTTGTTGAAATTAAGATACAGTAGTTTAGATAGTTCAGTTAGAGGAGCTTTGGGAGAATTTTGGTTAAAATGTTTTAGTTAAAATTTAAATCTCAGTTTTGTACAGACATTGGCATCTTGGCAAAGAGTTATTAGTTCTTCTTAGGAGATACTGTACATTTGAGATTACTAGAGAGTTTTTCCATGTCACAGTTTGCCTTTAGAATGGTCCAGTTAGCCCCTGATGGTAGATGTGGTAATTACACCATCTGAGTGCAAAGAGCATTGAGTCATTCAAATGATCTGACTATATGACTATATTTGTGTGATAATGTTTATAAAACATACATTTACATATTCAGTTTTACACCACCATATATATATATATATATATATATACTGGAGGAAAGGTTAAGGAATTACACCTCTTTAATATGTACCGCCCCCTTTTTCAAGGAACCATAAATAATTGGACAATTGACTCAAAAGCTGTTTCATGGAGATGTGTGGGCTATTCTTGTTATTTCTACACCAGTTAAGCAGGTAAAAGGTCTGGAGTTGATTTTAAGCGTGCCATTTGCATTTGGAAGCTATTGCTGTGAACCCACATCATGCGGTCAAAGGATCTCTCCATGCAGGTGAAACAGACAATTGTTAGGCTGCAAAAACAAAACAAATCCATTAGAGAGATAGCAAGAACATTAGGAATGGCCAAATCAACAGTTTTTTTACATTCTGATAAAAAAAAGAACACACTGGTGAGCTCAGCAACATAAAAAGGCTTGGATGTCCAAGGACGACAACACTGGTGGATGATCGGAGTATCCTCTCCATGGTAAAGAAAAACCCTTTAAGCACACTTTTTTGGGAGTTATTCCATAACATTTAGTTTTTATATACCACTGTTCAGAACTGTGCTAGCTAACCATGTGCTGATTAGCATCTTTGAGCTTAGTTCAGATTTATCTAAAATTGTCACTACCGAAACATTTTGTCACTACCGAAACAGTCACTACCAAAACATGTCATCATTGTTTCGGTCGTGACAAAAGATAACACATAATCCTCATATTTGGGGGAAATAAACACAATTTTAGTACAGTTATGCAATTTTTTTGTATTTTAGTATGTTTTAGTATGTGAGTTAAAATTCTGTAATGTGATGTGGTTGCTACCGAAGCATTACTGTCACTACCGAAAATGTGCTGTCACTACTGAAACATGGGTAATGTTTTGTCAAAAATAAAGTATACTGAATTATCAACTAAGATGTTATGATAGTTTTTGGTTCAATGTAAGCATGAAATGTACTTCTATTTTTCCATCTGCTACTGACCTCACACTGAAGGGCTTGCCACTGTTTGCATTCTTGTGATGCCGTTAGTTGTCAAAAGTTGTCATTATGTAATTTTCCTGCAGCTCTAGCATCATTACTCGCATAACATTTACTGCTCATGTGCTTGGCTCAGAAAAAAAAAATAGAAGCAGAACTGAGGGCACATGAGCCATGCTGAGCACTGAGTACTAAAGTTGGAAGATTTCAAATTCTGAGAGGCACCAGCCAAGCAAGTGCCACTGAGATTAACTGAAAGGCTAAATAACAGAAAGCTGTTCATTAGCATTCCCATTCATCTCAGTCACACTTGGTTGCTCTTTTTTCCCTTCGGGAAAAACATCTGAGATACAAGAGACTTGTGCAAGTTGTATGGCAGAAGCAATTTAAATATTAAAGAGCTGTCAACTGTGATTTTATTATATTAATAGTTAACAACATAGAAACTGCAAGTCTGTTCCTTTTCCAAACTATATGCTTAAGAAAGAGGAAGTGCAACCAGCTTCCTCGGCAAAAGCTTCCGTTTAGAGACATTCTGTCAGGGTTAGGCAAGGGATTTTGTTTTATATACCACACCCTATGATACACTGCACTTTACTTGCAACAACAATAACAAAGGAACCGGTCTTTGATTAAATAATGAAGCACAACAAGGACAGTTTCTAGAATTATTTTCCCCATTAATTTTCTCTATAGGGATTTTAAACAAAAGACCTCAATATAGAATGTTAAGGCTAACAAAACAAAATCAACTTTGAGATGAATCACAACATTAAAACGTTTGTTCTGAAGGAGAAAAAAAAATTTATATAAAAAATACAAGACTGTGTGCACTTAATGTAAACTTCACCATGAAACACAGCAAATGGTATAATAATAATAATAATAATAATAATAAAATCAGACGTCAGAAAGAGCTTTATTACCAAGCATTTTAGACACACAAGGAATTTGACTTGGCGACAGGTGCTGGAAAGGAAAGGAAAGCGTTTTTGGTTCAATGTATATTCAAACTAATGAATCCTTAACTTTGAAATCAGTATGATCATGGCCTTTTACAAAGAAAAATTGGATTCAAAATACAACAAATCTCATTAATTACACTTGAAATATTGTAAAAAATTTAATTGTTATGGATTTACCTCTCAAAATATTTTTGTAAAATAGCAAAAAATATATATTTACAATCTAGATGTAAAATATCTTAATAGGTCAATATAACCCTTCTAATTAAATTATTATTACGGTGTTTCGGTAGTGACAAATTTGGGTATAGGACAAATATTCCAAAACTTTCTTTAAATACAATATGAGAATTAACAGCACATTTACTAGAAATGTGTAACTTGGATATTTGCATATATACATAAAAAATTTTAAAAAAGACATTATATATATATAGTGTGTGTGTGTGTGTGTGTGTGTGTGTGTGTGGAGCTAAGCGCTGAGAACCTGAAAGACACTTCAAATTTTGTCACTTGATGAGGAGATACTTTATTTGTGTGATAAACTGTACATGAAACACATTTTTAGACTTTTCTTGGCCTGTTTTATCATTTGACAATAAAAAATTATATATTTGATGTTTAGGTTTTGATATTCAAACATTTAGCTTTTCTGAAGCTGAAACTACAAATTGTAACATGCTGATGTATGTTCATGCCTCTTTCAAGGACAAGGCTGTCTGTAGATTCTGGAACTGACACAAGGGATGCCCAACACTTCTGCTGGTCCCCTAGTGGCAGTGCACAACTGAGAGTCTTGTTTTTATGTGTTCAGTGGAATGGTTTTGTTGGAGGTCTTGTGTGCAGCAGACAATGTCTCCCTGACCTTGATGGTGTTTGTTTTAAGGGAGCCCCATGGGGAGCACAGAACAATGGCCATAAAACATCTTACATGTTTCACTATGTCAGCACAGGCTTCAAAACATTTCTGAGTTGTTTTCATGTCAGTTTGCTGGGTTTTTGCTCCTTAATAAAATCTCTTAACACTCCATGTGATAATGTTTGCTTTGGTAATGTTATGCTATAAATAATACGTTTCAGGAATTTTGTGTACATGATATTTGCTATAAATATATAGCGAAAAGAATAGCACTGAAATGCCATTAAAAAATTATAGTTTTAAAGTAGACTTTAGTGCATATTACAGAAATACTATACTGTAAAAAGAATATATATAAGTGCAAACTGAATGTAATGTTTTTGGACAATTAATTGTGCATTAATTGCAATTAAATGAAAGTGTATCATAATTTACATTTATTTTACATACAACTGCTGAATTATTATTTAACACATTATTTAACCAAATTGAGTACAGATTTGCTTTACAATTATAAAAACTGACAAGTGCACATTCAATACAATCAAGCACACTTTTATTTTTATTTTTTTTGGTGTAACAAAGTTTTTTTTTTTTTTTGCTGTACCATTACTGTACCACCTAATGTAGAACCTCATTTAGAAACATTGGCTATTGACTACACTGTCTGAATAAAAAGATCAGATTTTAATTACAGTGCGGACAGACAGTCCAGATTAAAAAAAAAAAAAAAAAAGATTTGTGTGCCATGTCAAAAGCCTTTTAGATCCTCAATGAAAGCTGCATTAAAACTTGACATTTTGCAAATTCTGTACATGCTGCACTTATTTGTTAATTAGGGAAAAGTGTCTTGTGGGAAAATAAAGTATGTTTGCTCTTTCCACTTCCCTTTTGTCATAATATTTTATCAGTTGAAAGCACTATGCTAAGGTTAGTTTAATAGCTGCCTTGGTTGAAGAGCATTAAATATTTAGACAGTTTTTCTGCATATAATGGACAAAGAAATCAATATCATGGCTCTTTCATTGTTGACTGATATTGAGTGGTTACATTTATATAGTATATGTGGTCATATTACTGATGGCTGCTTGCCATTATGTGGTACAATCTGTGTACAATCTATAGCTAATATTTTGCTTTTTGCAAAAAAAAACAAAAAAAAAAAAACATTAATGTGTACCAGTTACCAGTGGTTTCATACTGATACTGAACTTAAGTATAATTTGTATAATTACATAATTGCTAAGCACTAACAGTTCTTCCAGGAATGCATCCTAACTATTAAGATAATTTACTGGCCTTATAAAGTATCATGCACTATTCCAAATCTTTCCCTGTGAATTTTCCTTTACATGTATATGAAAAATAGCACCCTGAACATTCTGCTAAATATCTCCTTTTGTGTTTCACTTAAGAAAGAAAGTTAAGTCTGAAAGTCTGCCCTCAAATGTACCATGCTGGTGCTTATGGCAAATGCCCTCAATTGTCATACATCTCTGGATAGGTGTTTATGTGATGTTGCGATTCACTTTTTGTAGGAGTGGTTGGTTGTTGTCATATTGAGAGTATGTGTGGCAACATGTTTGTACAAGCTGAAAAGACACTTGTGTCAGCAAGAGTCAGTATTGCACCATTGGCCATACTTGCATAATTTTGGGCATTGGCAGGATAGAAAAGTGAATGTTAAGTTTATAAGTGGTGATGCAACGTACACAACCAAGTAACCAAGGCCAATTCATTGAGATTAATTTTTCAAATGAATCCTTATAGAGGAAGAGATGTATGATACAGTGATGTCGAAAAAGTCTGTCACCTCTTGTGAAAGTGCTTCTATTTTTCTATCTTTTGCAATAAAAATTTATTTTTTTAATTTTAATATATAAAATATATTTGTTTTACATTTTTCAGAATTTAATTCAACTAAAATAGCCTGTTAGATCAAAACAAAAGTTCCTTTTTGTTGTGTAGTCTGCTATGTACTTTGCCGTGTACAACGAATTTCACAATGAAGCGAAATGACACTGATATTTCCTGTTAGAGAAGGAAATGATGACCATGTCAATGTAGACAAATTTGGCTTGTGTATGTGTTTTTTTATTCACAAACCATTACTTTGCTCCACTGATGGTAATAAATATGTCGTATAAAGACAAGTGACTGAAATAGATGACGTTAATGTGTAAATATGCAAACCTTTAGGGGAAAAAAATGCTGACTGAAAATACAAAGCCTAATATCATACCACAGCCATCTTACGCACAACCTAAGTTGTAACGCACATGCTAGCATGTTGAAACATTATATTGTATATTATATTGTCATAATATTTTATCAGTTGAAAGCACTAGTTGTCATATCAACACGTCACTGTAAAAAAAATTTCACTGTATTTGTTTCAAAATATTACAAGCAATATTATTAATTCAACACATTAGAATTAAATAGAACTAATCAAATGAAATGCTAACAATTAACCATTCAAAATGAGTAAAATAGCATGAAAAAAATAAGTAAAATTCAAACAAAAATATTGGTTTCATTGGACAAAAAAAAAAAAAAAAAAAAAACAATATGCTAATGAATACTATGTTATGCGTGCTAGGCCAGTATTTGGCGATCAAGAAACACCCTGCAACACCCTGCGAAAACGTTATACGCATGCACGTCAACTTTTTCACAAATTCACATTTTTGTTGATTACATGGAGATGACACAGGTATCGTGTTCAAAAGCTTGTGTTTTCAAGCCCCCAAAACAGAAATATTGAAGACACCTGATGTCAACAAACAGAACCACAGAAGAAGAAAAAGCTAATTTTTTTGGCAAGTTAGGTGTAACTCATCAACCACAGCCATCCTTTGACTGTACAGTGTAAGGTCTGGAATTTCCAGCATAATCAGAGAGATTTTTAAATGCACTTCTGATCAAAACATAACACAAAAATAGCTATAATTTAGGCACACAGACATCAAGAATCAGCGTGAGAACCTCAACAATGGTTACCATCAAAAAGCATGCTGCAGTGCATTCTGGGTGCCACCAATCAAAACTCATCCATGGCTCAAATACAACTCATTATATACACTATAAACACTTTAAAGGAGACAGACATGTAGATGTTTGTGAAAGATGTTTTCTCTGTTTTGGAGGGATGACTATTTTTAAATCTATTTATTGCATCAAAATTTGTTAATACTTTACTATATTTAAGGGTGGATCATTTTATCAGTTTATTGCAACAATACATAACTACAATAACTTTGTCTAGTGCTCTTATGAAAGTTTATAGCATGATTTGTGAACATTTCTCTAGTATTCTTTAGCATAGTGTTTTTTTTGTCCAATGAAACCAATATTTTTGTTTAAATTTTACTTAATTTTTTCATGCTATTTTACTCATTTTGAATGGTTGATTGAAAGGATCTCATTTGATTAATTCTAATTAATTCTAATGTGTTAAATTTAATTAATAATATTGCTTGTAATATTTTGAAACAATTTTATTGAGTAAATATAGTGAATCATTTTCTACAGTGCAATATAGAGTAACAATTGCACCAAAATTTAAAAAAAAAAAATATATATATATATATATATATATATATATATATATAACTGAACAATAGCAAAAAAATAGATTTCTTACTGAAGTTAATTTTTTATCTCAGTTTCTCAGTGTTTAAAATTAGAAAAAAAATGCTGTTGTTTTAATCTCTAATCTGTTATTTAATGCTCCAATGTTAGTTAGTTTTTTTATTCTTATCTAACTAGCAGAAGACACTAACCAGGCAAAAATCTCATTTGGGCAAGTGGGGCACATTGCAACATTGTGTTACAACATAACCTATTACCAAAACTATGCTATTCCATTAAGTTAGTGGTGTAAATCTTTTTTTTTTTATTATTCTCCAGAGAAACAGATGAAGACAGACTAAGAGGAAGAACCTCAATGTTCAGAAATTATTATTTAAAGAATTTTGAAACATTCCTACTGGCTTGTGTCCTTGTGTTACAATCACCTGCTGGAGTGTCCTTGATGGCTACCAGACAGTGTTGCCAGATTGGGCGGGTTCCCGCCCAATTGGGCAGTTTTGAATTTGATAGTGCGGGTAAAAATTGGCTTGGGCGAGTGGACAAAATTTGGGCTGGTTTGGGGTCAGTTTGGTGGTTTTCAAACATCTAAATTGTATAGGCTAATTGGTTAACAAAGAAACCCAAGTGATTTCAGTTCATGGGTGGAATAAACATATGGCAGGACTTTTACTTTCTGACCCCTGGACTTTCCACCTCTGCTCACAAGGAGGAAACACATCAAACTAACAAAACACTTTAAAGACCGACACCCGGATCACCGTTTAAACAAAATAAAAAAAATAAAAACATTAAAGTTAGGTTTTACGGTCAGAAATGTACAAGAAGCTAATTAATGTTGTAAGGAGCTAGTGAAGTGAAATTCTTACATTTAAACATAGACTTTGTTCTTCGAATTAGAGAACTACACGTCCTTTTCCAAAATTTTCCCAAACTGATGCATGTGTTTGCATGTTATATACTGCCATCTAGTGGTGAAATAGGTATAACTTAAAATAATAGTACATGGATAATCATGTACTAATACCAAAATTAAATACTTTAATATGAACTAATGATGAGTTAAGGCATGTGCTAATCCAGAACAAATCATAACTAAGACATGAGTAATATTAATTAATGTGTGAATATTGACCACCTTCATCTTCACCTTCTGTCACAACTTTTGTGTTAAATTTCTAAATATATAGGCAATATTTCAACATTATAAAAGACATTAAAATCAGTACTTGTCGTTGTTTGAGGTGTTTTGAGGTTTTCAGGATTTTGCAATAATGCCACACATTTGTAAAAATACCACATAAATTGCCACTAAAACAAATCTTGGAGTCAGATTTCAGATTTATTTCAATAAATCAAATGGGGAAAAAAAAAAAAACTTTAGAATAAGAAATTAATTTTAAAAACTCCATACCCACGATGGAAGATGGATGGATGCCTATGATCAGTATTATAAAATCATATCTTGTTTTTTATTTATTGTTTAATTAATAAATTAATCAATATTCCAAACACATCATATGGAAGATTAAATAAGATTAAATGTGATGATTAATAGGCTATGTAAGATTTACAAGATTTTACATTTCTATTCAGCCAGGCATGTCAAATCTTTCTGAAATCATATTCTATAATAATTATAGCTAAGTAATTATTTGGTAAAGAAATTAATAAATTAATTTTATTCAGTCAGCCTGTTTTTTTTGTTTATTTCACAGGAGTGCGTGGTTTTCTGTGGAAGACGGGAGAAAGCGCATGCTGGTAGGCTACTGCACTTAATAGCAGTTTGAATAGTATAGGGAGATAATCAGGAGAAAAATGTAGAACGTGTAATGGTTATAATGAAATGTCCAAGATACAGCGAGGAAAGAAATATATGATTGATGACCTTAAGGAAAATAAAGAGGAATTTGATTTGATAAACATTTTGTTTATCAAGGGGGGAATCAAGGTTAAAAACTTTAAATTTTTAATGCAGTATTTAAAGGGCACTGGTTTATATAATAGAATATAGTGAATTAAAAGGTTGATTATGATACTGACCCACACTCCTAATCAGTAGGTGGCAGTAATGCACCTAAAAGTTGTATGCCATCCGCCATTAAAGCCCGACGATGAAAAAGAAGCACGTTGGAGAAGCACGTGCAGTTCAGAGGCACGCTGAAAAGGGTGTTTTATTTGTTATGAGAAAAGGATGTTTTTTTTTTTTAATGAGTATATTGTTGACTTCAAAATTTGGTATATTGTGAATTTACTCATTATATATAGAACATTCTTTATTTACAAATGCAAATGGGAAGTGAAAAAAACGAATTTTATTCATTTTAAGATAGAAATAGGCCTAGGTCAGTGGTGGACGAAGTACACAAATCAAGTATTGAGTAAAAGTACAGATACATATAATAAAATATTACTCCAGTAAAAGTAAAAGTACTCCTTTTTCAATTTTACTCGTGTGAAAGTACAAAAGTACTCGCATTTTTTATGTACTTAAGTAAAAAAGTACTGATAGATTTATTTTGCAATTTTATATAGGCTACTTAATAACATTTTATATTAGCACATATTTTTTTAAATCCTACTGTTCAAAATACCTGGGATTTTCCCAAAATAACCACTTTATGGAGTCAAGATATATTTTTGTTGTTGATATGGACTACTTTGATGAGAGTGATGTAGTAATGTTCACTGTGAAGCTTACACTGCGATGTACCTGAGAGAAAACAGATTTGACCATCTGATTTTCACCAGTAAGAAAAAAGTGTTTTAAAGCTAGTTGTTTTGCAGAACATCACATTTATATATTACATGAGAATAAGGCCTGAAGTTAGGAAGAACATTTTAAGGAAAATATAATTATATTTTCATAATTTTTTACATTTACATTTACATTTAGTCATTTAGCAGACGCTTTTATCCAAAGCGACTTACAATTGGGGGATACATAAAGCGATTCTTCTTAAGAGGCAAACAGACACAGGAAGTGGTTGTAATACCAAGTTCTTAGACATTGTTCAAATAAGTACAAGCTAGAAAGAGAAGGAATAAATAAAAAATGAACGAAATGACTCGAAAAAAGATTCGTTCATTTTGCTGAACGAGACTCAAAGGTCCGAGTCGGTAAAATGATCCGAACTTCCCATCACTAGTTCTTACTTGTGAATTCAGCTCACTGGAGACTCGCACTAAACGGTTAATTTGAATCAGTGAGTTGCCGACTCGAGAACAGCTGCAATCGGTTCATTCTAATACGTAAATGAATCGTTTGGTGCGATTTGCGAACCGATTTAACGGGTTCATTGAAAAGAATCAGTTCGTTCATGAATCAGACACCGCTTCTGCGTGTCAGAGCACGTGATATATTATAAGGAGTAACGATATGTTTTATGAAATGTAGTGAAGTAAAAAGTACGATCTTATGCTTTGGAATGTAGTGAAGTAAAAGTAACAGTTACTCAAAATAAAACTACTCCGTTACTGTCCACCACTGGCCTAGGTAACCTGTATACATTAAAAGAAACAAAAAATAACAAAGTGAATTTTTTTTTATTATTATTTTAAAGCCTTAAATCTACTCTTTGAATAATTTGTTATTATTTGTACTTGTTTACCCAGCAGAGACATGTGATTTTCTTATTGCTTTCCCCATTTATTTATTTTTTTATTGTTTTCGTTTATTATTTTATTTGTTTTGATGTAATTTATATGTTATTGCCCGTGTATGTTCTTTGTTCTAAAAACTGCAATAAAAAAAGTAGTTTGGATCAGTTTGTGAAAAGAAAAACATTTCTTTTGTGATAGATTATTACTTTTTTAAGGTAATAGTGTGACAATTCATAATTTGCTAAACAATTCCTCTGTACAAAGCGTTCTGGATAGTTTTTATTTTTTTATTTTTTTTTATTAAACTTCAATAAACACAGTCAAAGTACAGTTAAGACTACAATAATACACACGAAAACATAAAACACAAACGAAACATAAAAAAAAATAAAAAATATGCATACAAAATACACATACAGCCAGGGGGGTGGCCTAAACATTATGTAAATATATTAAAGGACTTACAAATGGAGACAGTCTTAATTGCTTAAATACAAAATCGTCTTAACATAAATTTGAATTTCTTTCTCAAGAACCAAAAATAAAGGATTGCTTTTACTGTACTTACACTTATGGATATGAAATTTAGCAAAAATTAAAATTAAATTTATAATGTAATATTCTTTGGTTTTATTTGAAGGGATATTAGTAAAACCAAATAAAACGTGTTCTCAGCTGGCTCGACTGACAACACTATCTGAGGAGCTTGTTAACGCGCTGCGGAGTATGCGCCTTTCATCTCCGGAATCAGCGCTTAATCAGCCGAGCATGGACACGTCATTCTCTTCCACTCCTTCATTGAATCCTCGTCTGGCTCTTCCAGACAAATTCGACGGAAACCCCACGAAGTGTAAGGGATTTCTATTGCAATGCTCCTTGTTTGTCAACCAACAGCCTGCGATGTACACCACCGATATCAGCAAGATCTCCTTTGTTCACTCCTAACTGGGAAGGCTTTGGAGTGGGCCACGGCAGTATGGAGGGAGGGTGGATCAGCTTTCCCCACATTTAGTATTTTTCTCCGACGCTTCCGAGAAATATTCGAACAGCCTGAAGGAGGTAAAGATGCGGATGAACAATTGCTCACCTTATATCAGGGCAGAAATACCGCAGCTGAGTGCGCCTTGTCATTTCGCACCCTCGCCGCTCAGACTGATTGGGTTGAAAGCACATTGAAACTGCTTTTCCGCAAGGGACTCAGCCCTGAACTCCAATCGGAACTAGTTATGTCACATGAATTCGCTCGACAACATAACATTTCTCTAAACCCTTGCAATTCTCTGCTGGCAGTGGAGGCGCTAGATGGGCGTCCTCTGGGTAAGGGAAAGGTCATGCACACGACCGTGGACTTATGTTTGGAGACCGGGACCCTTCACACGGAGAGTATTCGTTTCTACATCATCACTTCACCACATAACCCGGTAATTCTCGGACTTCCCTGGTTACGACAACATGACCCACTCATCTCCTGGAAGGAGGGTCGGATCATTCGGTGGGATCCTTCATGTCAAGTCAAGTGTCTGAGCAACAAACCAGCAATCTCAGTTCAAGCCGTCAAACTCACGGAGGAATCAGCTCACTCATCCACACTTCCCTCAGAGTACACAGACCTCGTGGAGGCCTTCAGTAAAGCCAAGGCATCAGAACTACCTCCTCACTGCTCTAGCGACTGCGCTATTGACTTACTACCAGGCACAACACCACCCAAAGGCCGTATCTTTCCCCTATCTCAACCAGAGTCGGAGGCTATGAAGAACTATATCAACGAGGAACTTTCTAAAGGATTCATCAGACCATCAATCTCACCTGCGTCAGCAGGATTCTTCTTCGTTAAGAAAAAAGATGGAGGTCTACGTCCATGTATCGATTACCGGGGTCTCAACGACATTACTGTTAAATTCCGATACCCATTACCCCTAGTACCATCTGCCCTGGAGCAACTTCGCAAGGCCAACTACTTCACCAAGTTAGATCTCCGCAACGCTTACAATCTCATCCGCATCAGAGAGGGTGATGAGTGGAAGACAGCCTTCTCCACCTGTACTGGGCACTATGAATATTCCGTTATGCTTTTCGGCCTTGCTAACAGTCCTTCTGTGTTCCAATCCTTCATCAATGATGTCTTCCGGGACATGCTGGATCGTTGGGTAATCGTTTACATCGATGACATCCTTATCTACTCCAACACATATGAGGAACACGTACAACATCTCCTCCAGAACAAATTCTGGTGGCCAACCATAAGGACTGACACTATAGACTTTATCCACGGTTGCATCACCTGTAACAAAAGTAAATCCCCCAGACACCTACCATCCGGCTTGTTGCACCCCTTACCAGTTCTCCACCGACCATTGTCCCATCTGGCTATTGACTTCATCACTGACCTTCCCAAGTCCAATAACAACACCACAATACTCACCGTCGTAGACCGTTTTTCTAAGGCCTGTCGTTTAATTCCTCTCCCCAAGCTACCCACAGCTTTCGAAACAGCTGAATCCCTATGCAACTTTGTGTTTCGCTTCTATGGGCTCCCTGAGGACATCGTGTCCAGGGGCCCCAATTCACCTCCAGAGTATGGTCAGCTTTCTTTCAAAAGCTTAATGTCAACATCAGCCTCACCTCAAGATATCATCCACAATCCAATGGCCAGACGGAACGACTCCATCAGGAGATCACACGATTCCTCAGATCATACTGCCAACAGAATCAGACTGACTGGAGCCGTTACCTCATGTGGGCAGATCACCGTCGCCCCAATCCTGAATACACTCCAGGGCAATGGGTCTGGCTGTCTACCCGAGATCTTCGCCTCCGACTCCCATGCTGAAAGCTCAGTCCCAGGTATGTGGGTCCCTTCCAAATTATTAGACAAATTACACCAGTTTCTTTCCATTTGGCATTACCCGCTAATTATTGCATTTCTCCCACTTTTCATGTTTCACTTCTCAAACCCGCTGGTGGTCCGAGAGCGGAGGAGGAGGAGCAGACCAGTGACCAGGGTCCTCCACCCATCCTGATGGATGGCGAGGAGATTTACCAGGTTCGAGAACTACTCGATTCCAGACGTCGGGGTGGCACCCTCCAATATCTGGCGGACTTGGAGGGGTATGGTCCGGAGGAGCGGTCCTGGGTCAATGCTAAGGACATCCTCGACCCCACACTCACCAACGAGTTTCATAGGACGCACCCGGATAAGTCGGCCCCTCGACCACGCAGAAGACACCGGCGTCGCCTGCCTCCTCGCATCAGGAGCCTCTCACGGGGGGGGGCTCTGTCACAAACGAGACTCCCGCCATGCCTCCCGCTCACCACCAGAGGGAGCTCTCTCCCGAGTTTTGAACTTTATCCGGACTACACACACACACACTCACATACCTGGCTCTGATTGCTCCTGCACCTGACTCTCGTTTAGTGGACTATTTAATCAGCTCTCAGACTCGCCCTCATTGTGAAGTCTTATATTGCCCCGGTGTACATTTCTGAGCGTTTCTTCCCGTGTCTGGCCTCTCTGTTGATTCCCGAACTCTTGCTATTGTTCTTTGACTACTGATTGTTTGCTGCCTGCCCCAACCCTTTTGCACGTCCCTGATTACGATTTGGCTTCTCTCCTCTGTTGTGTTTGCTGGTGTCTGACCTTGCCTGTTTGATTACGATTTCAATAAAGCTGCAGATGGATCCTCACTCTGTTGACGCCTCGTTACAACGAGATTGTCTGTTGCCAGATTTATTGCTCCAAGTGTACAGTGATAAATCAGGAAACTTCAACCTCCATATATCAACCAAGTTAAATTTCTCCATAAAACGTTTAAGATTTTTATTCTGTGTATAAGATGTTCTTGTAGGAAAACAATCAAGTAACCCATCCAAAACAATATTACATTCACCCCCTATGATCAAAGTTAGATTTGGGAATTGTGACAAACCCTTAAGAATATATTCTTCTAAAGTTTCAAGTAAATTGTCATTTTCATTTTTGGAGTTATATCCATAAACATTCGCAATTAACAATATAGTGCCGTGAACTTTGAGGATTTGACACACAAAATGACCTGACCCATCACATTCTGTATGCAAAATTTCCCCGATTGATCTGTTCTTTAAATTAACAACACCAGCAGAGCGCTCAGTTCCATGTGCACACCAGATGTCGTTTCCCCACTGTGTTCACCAAAAACGCACATCCTCAGCAATCGAGTGAGATTCTTGAAAAAAACAAAAATCAGTCTTGTGTTGTTTAACAAATAAAAACAAAGCTTTCCGTTTAATTCTATCTCTTAACCCCCTGGCATTGTGTAACTATAGACAGTGACAGAATGAAAGTGAAAGTGAAATGCAATCCACAAAAAAGAAGCTCGTTTGCAAGAACGAACGGAAGGAAAACCCGCGTTTAGACTGTTATAAAGGCGAGTCAGGATTCGAATAAGTACAAAAAGAGTTGACCAAATAGCCTGTCAAAAACAAAACAAAAAAACAAAGAAATTTTTCATTTCAGAGCAAATGTCTAAATCCTTTGTTGGCTTAAAAGGCAACAACCCAAATCTAGCAAGAATCAGCAAGAGTCCTCGTCCAATATTTTGGGAAAAGGCATGTCTTTGATTGATAGTTTTTTTTTTTTTTTTTTTTTTTTTTTTTTTTTTTTTGTTGTTTTCCATTACGTCATTGCTTCACACCCAGTAGTGGCGGAAATGCACCTCCTGCTGGTTTGCCATAAAACAAAACAAAAAAAGAGGCAGAAGAAGGCTAGGTAAGAATAAGGTAAGCATACTAACCAGTTCAGAAGCTTTAATTTTGTTGGCCGATCATTCAGAATAATAAAAAGATTGAACCGATCCATCAGCCCATCATTTAACCAGTTGTTGACGAACTTGGACGTAGTTTACTTACATAATTTAGTTTGTCAAGTTATGTAGTTCAACAGTACATAGCGCTTTACCAACCGTTTAGTTACTCTTCGTGTGATATTAACTATATGAATTGATATAAATATATACATTTTCTAATCCCCTTATCTTGAATTATGTGATCATTCTTAATGCATATTAATAGACTAAATCATGCAGTGAATGAAGGCACTCTAAATGCGCACGCGCACTATGTTAGTCTAACCAGACTTCATCACGTCGCGTATGCGTGCACTTCGTAGGTGTGTTTTATTTGGTTTTTGCAATATACTCGATAATGTCATGATGTCTCGCGAGTTCAGTATTTGCGCTAAACCTGCGCAGATTTGGCTTGCATGAACTTACCCAAGAAATTAATGAGAGAACATAACTTACGAAACGTAACCCGCCAAATTGGCTAGTGATTTGACAGTGTTACCTGCCACAGCTGATTTTTACCCGCATTTGGCGGGTTGGTGGGTGTTAATTTCAAACCCTGCTTACAAGTATACTAGTAGTACACTGATATTTGTATACTTACTACATAAAGTATTCTTTAAAATATAGTCACCCTGCGTCCCAATGTTCATACTATCCATCCTAAATAGTATGTGAGATTAGAATAAGTGTGTCACAAATCATAGTATGTTGAAAAGAGTATGCCAAAAGTCCCCCGATGGTCTACTATTTCAGGTCGATTTTTTAAGTGTGGATCCGTGCACACATAATGGCTAAAATTGCCCACAATCCACTGCGCTTTGGCTAAGGATTCGGTCCAGAACTACAAACACGAATAAAACGCGTTAGAAAAACTACAAACGTGGCGGATGCGCACGATCGACCGTTAGGTAAAAAGGTTTACAAAAAGGGGTTTGAGTTACTAATAACCAACATTTAACCTGGTAAAATATTTATTTATTGTTATCCGTGTTATATTTCATCTGCAACAGCAATGTGAACTTTTATAAACATCCATTTGGTCGTTACCTTTTAAATGCATCATTATGCAGAAAATATGAGTTCTCTGCATGAAAGACCCGCGACTGGCAGATCAACGAGCTACTTCTTTTCTCTCCAGTACGGTAGGAAGTTAAATTAAATTAAATGTGGAGGATGTTAACTGTGACAAGATGATTGATAGGCCAGTTTACAGTGACAGGGTGCCTGTAACAGGTGCGACAGAGCGGTCCAAGACGCAATTGTGTGACGTGATAGTATGTCCCAAAGCTTGCCTACTCTTCTACTACACACTCAAAAGTGTGTACTTTGTCTTCACCAAAAGAGTAAATACTTTAAGGGCGTAGTATAAGTAGGCACATTGAGACGCAGCATCGAGCTTTACTTAAGTATACTTCATAAAATAAACTTGAAGTATACTACTTCAAGTTTATAAGGTATAAGGGTAGATAGCCAGAGTCTCTTTAACCCCGCACATCGTCATGTACCCGTGCTCACTCAATCCCTGTACATTTGAATAATTAAAAGCATCAGGCATAACAATGCGAAACGACACCTCCGTGTGGAGATCGGGCAGAAATGGAAGCCTCCTGCGAGTTGGTTGCAGTCAACCTGGCAGAAGGCTCTCATCCAGTACGCTGCAAGCCATTTCCTAATTTGCCAACAGCCAATCCAGGATGTGCTTGGCCATGGCTCAGGCGAGCACCTCCACCAGCTATTTGTATGCACCCTCTTAATTTCTCAATGCCCTCTTTTTTCTGTTTTTTCAATGGAGACCACTTTTTTATCCAGTTCATTTCCAATTATGGGTCAAATAGAGTCCCGATCTACATATTTTCTCAATTAAAATATGCCGTTTCACTTGTGAATATTACGTTACAGAAGGTAAATGCAAACACTGATTTATTTTGACTTTAAAGGGTCATGAAACCCCCCGTTTCAGCACTGGTTAGTTCTCACCACAGTGATGCTAAAAAAGTGGGCGTGGTGCGCAGCGGAGCGGAGGTGGGGGAAGAGGGGAGACAGACAACACACACACAGCTTAGCATTCTGACAGTTTCATTTTGCTCTCATCGAGTTAAAAACACAAATAAATGCACAGCCATTGCACAGCCAAATGCACTCTGCATCGAAAACATATATATGAACGCGCTGTTGCACCTCTGAGAACGTTTATGGCTTATTCTGTGGCGTTTATATAAGCCTTTTGACGGGTTGTGTCACAGAGCTGTAATGCTCACCAAGTGAATGAATCGCGTTTGTGCCAAACTCTTATTACAAAGCAAAAACAAACACTCTTCTTCGATCCATGGACGTTTCTCTCAGTTATTGTGCGCGATGTCATCTCACGGTCTGAAACGTCTGTCATAGCAAATCAACACATGCTGTTGTGAATAATTAAGCGAAGCGTCTTCTCATAGTATAAGAACACGCAGTCTTATTAATAATTTAATAGACACCGACGCGTCATCGATGTTCTATTAGTCCATTGCCAAGTCACAAATTGTGACGTCAACACAATGTAGATTTTAAACCCGGAAGATGAAAATAGCGCAAAAAAGCTTCAAATTAACCAGTATTCTCCAACAGTTAAAATTATCGGATGCTAACATTGTCTTCTATAATGTGCAACACAAATACCTCTGCTAAAATCTCCGAAAAAGTAGTCTGGGGTTTCATGACCCTTTAAGAACTACTTTTCCCTTTAAGAACTACTACGACTCTGCTTTTAGGGAGCGCAAGTGGCAATGTGCCCACTTCAGTAGGCTCTTTTCCATCCTGAAGAGGCGTGGGGAGGAAAGACCGCCCTGGCGATTTATGTAGGATACTACCGTCATGTTGTCCGATCGGACTAAGACATGGCATCCTTCTAGATGTGGTAGGAAGGACTGTAAGGCCTGCCATACTACCAGCATTTCCAGGCAGTTGATGTGCAGCTCTGTCTCTTCGCTCGACCACGTGCCAAAGGCTGGTCTGCCGTCGCACAGGGCTCCCCAGCACGTGTTTGTGAAGATGACCTTCCTTTTGTGCATCATCCCCAGGGTTACGCCCTGTTTGAACCACGAAGGGTCCTTCCAAGGGGCAAGGGCTGTGATGCAGACTTGGTCTACTTTGATACGAAGGCGTCTGTGACGCCAAGCTCGGGATGGAACCAGGGGTTTCAGCCAGTGTTGAAGAGGCCGTATGCGAAGGAGGCCTAACTGCAGTACTGGCGATGCAGAGGCCATAAGGCCCAGCATCCTCTGAAACACTCTGAGAGGAAGGGACGCGCCAATAAGCGTATTAGTGTGTTATGTGTAAGCCAGGTTAAAGAGATGGGTCTTTAATCTAGATTTAAACTGCAAGAGTGTGTCTGCCTCCCTAACAATGTTAGGTAGGTTATTCCAGAGTTTGGGCGCTAAATGGTCAAGTCAAGTTTATTTATACAGCGCTTTTCACCATACAAATCATTGCAAAGCAACTTTACAGCCAATTAATCGTGAAGGCGGTCGTCAGCTGCTGTATAGCCAGGACACGTTCCGGCAAGGCTACAGCTATCATTTGTGTTGAGTCGAAGACAGCCCCCAGAAATGAGATTCGTTGGCAGGGAATCATTGAGCTTTTGGCATAATTGACCCTGAGCCCCAAGCACTCTTAAGTGGTTGAGGAGGGAGGATCTGTGGGCTATCAGCTCGGCCTCTGACTGGGCTAAGACAAGCCAGTCGTCGAGGTAATTCAGAATGCGGATTCCCATCTGTCTCAGAGGGGAGAGAGCCGCATCTATGCACTTCGTAAAAGTGCATGGGGCCAGAGACAGCCCGAACAGCAGGACCTTATATTGATATGCCACTCCCTCGAAGGCGAATCTCAAGAAGTGCCTGTGACGGGGGGATCGAGGTAATTCAGAATGCGGATTCCCAGCTGTCTCAGAGGGGAGAGAGCCGCATCTATGCACTTCGTAAAAGTGCATGGGGCCAGAGACAGCCCGAACAGCAGGACCTTATATTGATATGCCACTCCCTCGAAGGCGAATCTCAAGAAGTGCCTGTGACGGGGGGCTATCTGAATGTGAAAGTAAGCGTCTTTCAGATCCAGAGAGAGGAAGCAGTCCCCTGGGCGAATTAGCGAGAGGATCTGTTTCAAAGTGGTCATTCTGAATGCGCACTTTACTAGGGCACTGTTCAAGATCTTGAGATCGAGGATGGGCCTGAGGCTGCCATCCTTTTTGGGGACGAGGAAGTAGCGGCTGTAAAAGCCTGACTCACTCTGAGCTGCTGGGACGATTTCTATGGCCCGTTTCGCCAGCAGCACAGCCACCTCGGAACGAAGAACGCGAGCGTTCGTGTTCCCTACTAAGGTGGGGATCACACCACAGAAACGCGGGGGTTCTCGAGCGAATTGGAGTAGATCATCTCGTTTTATAATCCCCATAACCCACTTGGACACGCCGGGGATGGCCTGCCAGGCCTCGGCCCTTGTGGCAAGGGGTTGAATCGGTTGCCGTGTTTAATTTGCTCTCTTTTGAGTATGTTTGTGTTTTATTTTGTCCACTATCACAGCGGTTGTACCGGTTGTACAACGAACATGCCCAGTACTCACATTGTCTCCAGCACCCGGAACTAGCAGGGTGTTTGGAGGCATAAACAAGGCTGTTTGGGGGGTGAAATGGCTGCAGCGAGACTTAGCCCCTTCCTCTTCCTGTCTGCTAGATAGTGCTTTGCAGAGCACGAGCACTGCCGAGGCTCAGGCTTTGGAGAAGGCTGGGTAGTCAC
>NW_015536560.1:61588-81253 GCF_001515605.1 Sinocyclocheilus anshuiensis
GTTCGTGTTCCCTACTAAGGTGGGGATCACACTGCAGAAACGCGGGGGTTCTCGAGCGAATTGGAGTAGATAACCTTGTTTTATAATCCCCATAACCCACTTTGACACGCCGGGGATGGCCTGCCAGGCCTCTGCCCTTGTGGCAAGGGGTTGAATTGGTTCGGGTGGTGGGTCGCTGTGAAGGGACCTGGGGCTTGCCGTGTTTGGAAGAGGAAATTTGCTCTCTTTTGAGTATGTTTGTGTTTTATTTTGTCCACTATCACAGCGGTTGTACACTTGGGCACTAGAACGGGCCCTCTGCATGCAATAAACACATTTTTCCCAGCACGCGGAACTGGACGGGGCGACTGGGAACACATACGAGGCAGTTTGGGGGGTGGTCCGGCCACAGCGAGACTTTGCCCCCTCCTCTTCCTTCCTGAGGGATCAGGATGGCTTCTGAGGCGCAGGGTCCAGCACAATCTTGGGCCGGGGTCCCTGGCGCTTCGGGAAAGGGTAGCGCTTTGCAGAGCGCGAGCGCTGCCTGGGCTCAGGCCGTGCAGAGGGCTGTGTCACAGGAGGCGTAGTTTTAACTGGCTGTTGAGTTGGCGCCGGCTTGGGGCGACTGGCAGCAGCTGCAGAACTGGAATGCTTCGTCAGGAAGTGTCGCATGGGTTGGGATGACTTCTGTGCAGCTGTGAAACGCTCGGCGAACCCTTCCACAGCAGGTCCGAAAAGGCCAGTGGGGCTGACCGGGGAGTCAAGGAAGATGGTTTTATCCGCTTCTTTGATCTCTGTCAAATTCAGCCACAAGTGGCGTTCCAGCACCACCAGGCTGGCCATCGACCTCCCAATGGCCTGTGCAGTCATCTTTGTGGCGCGCAGGGCCAAATCGGTGGCGCTGCACAGCTCTCTGAACGCTGCAGAGTGTTCTGGCACAGACTCATCCATGGTGCGAAGGAGCTTCGCCTGGTACACTTGGAGCACCGCCATAGAGTGTAACGCAGACGCAGCCTGGCCCACCGAGGTGTATGCATGACCAGTGAGGGCTGAAGTCGTTCGGCAGGGCTTCGAGGGATGAGCGGCCTTTGCCTTCCATCCGATGGCAGTGGGGGGGCAGAGGTGTGCAGCAACCGCTTCATCCAGAGGAGGCAGCTTATCATAGCCCTTCTGTGCAGCGCCGTCGACCGTTGTGAGGGCGGGAGAGACAGAGGAGCGTAAGCGAGCTGAGTAGGGGGCGTGCCACGACTTCGTCAGCTCGTCGTGAACCTCTGGGAAGAAGGGCGCAGCTCGCTGAGGAGGGTTCTGGCGGCGTCCCGGCAGAAACCACTCATCTAGGCGGCTGCGAGTGGGCTCTTCAGGCGAAGACCACTCCAATCCGAGCTCCTCGACGGAAATTCAGCCACAAGTGGCGTTCCAGCACCACCAGGCCGGCCATCGACCTCTCAATGGCCTGTGCAGTCGTCTTTGTGGCACGCAGGGCCAAATCGGTGGCGCTGCGCAGCTCTATGAACGCTGCAGAGTGTTCTGGCCCAGACTCATCCATGGCGTGAAGGAGCTTCGCCTGGTACACTTGCAGCACCGCCATAGAGTGTAACGCAGATGCAGCCTGGCCCGCCGAGGTGTAAGCACGACCAGCGAGGGCTGAAGTCGTTCGGCAGGGCTTCGAGGGATGAGCGGCCTTTGCCTTCCATCCGATGGCAGCGGGGGGGCAGAGGTGTGCAGCCACCGCTTCGTCCAGAGGAGGCAGCTTATCGTAGCCCTTCTGTGCAGCGCCGTCGACCGTAGTGAGGGCGGGAGAGACAGAGGAGCGTAAGCGAGCTGAGTAGGGGGCGTGCCACGACTTCGTCAGCTCGTCGTGAACCTCTGGGAAGAAGGGCGCAGCTCACTGAGGAGGGGTCTGGTGGTGTCCCCGCAGAAACCACTCGTCTAGGCAGCTGCGAGTGGGCTCTTCAGGCAAAGACCACTCCAATCCGAGCTCCTCGACAGCTTTTGATAGGACACGGTGTCCGTACCAACCCTGGCAAGGGTCGCAAATGGCAAGGGGGCCGGGTCAGCAAAGGAGCCCGACCAATCCTCAGCATCCAAGGCCGCTAGGGACATACTGTCATCAAGCGGCTCGTCATCCGATCCCCCAAACGAGACCAGGTCACTCACGATAACAGAGGGGCGTTGGTTTGGATGGGAGAACAAGACGGGGGAAACCTTTCTTTGTGGAGAGAGTGAGGTCGCCTTGAGCCGACGTAAGCTCACTCATATCCGAACGCTATGATCCTCTACCCCGCTGTTTTTTCCTCACAGGTTCCTGGGAGGAAGGAAATGGGGGGGCGCGAGGGGCGGGGGCGCTTTCTGAAAAGAAAGCTATCCGCGAGCGCAAAGAGGAAAGACTCATGCTCTCGCAGTGGGAGCATGACGTCTCAGTGAGCGCGGCTTCTGCGTGGGATTTCCCCAGACATCGCACGTATTCACTGTGCCCAGCGTGCAGTGGTATCCAAATTTGGTGCATCAAATTTGCAGTGCAAATTTGCTCAGAAATTTGCTCTTTTTTGTTACCACAAGCAGGAAAGCGTCAACACAGGCGCTCTGCAGACGGCTCGTGAGTGAAGCGCTGACCGGGGCTGCCTTGGGAGCAACGCTAGAACAGAGCTGCTTGAAGCGGCGATCTGATCCGGTGCTGCAAAGCGGTGCGCTGATCATCAGTGCTGCTTGAGAGCGGCGAGCTGCAAGCGGTGAGCAGAGAGCGGAGGCGGCGAGCTGATCTTGCTGCTCCAGAACGGCGGCTGGATCAGCTTGCAGGCGAACGCTTCAAATCTCGTAGAATCAGCGAAGAGCAGTAGATGTCGTCGCTGAAGGAGAAAGAATCAGTGATCCTATGCCGAGCACCTGCTTATATAGCCAGATGCCCCGCCCATTTTGGCGGGCTCGGGCGCGCTGCTTTGCCATAGGCTCGCTGGTAGAACCTCAACAATGGTGACAATCAACTTCAATTTTCTGATGTTCAGAGTTGATCTGAATAGTTTGTTGACTGACCATTGTTGAGGTTCATACACGGAATCTTGATATCTGTGTGAGACTATATGAGTCCACCCAAACAATTTATGCATAAAGACTTTAAAAAAAGTTACAAATATTAAAGGAGGACAAAATTTCATGCAGTTGTTTACTGGAGCTACTATAATGTGAAATAATCAAATCTAAATAATGTCCTCAGAGATCAAGTTCTGGGTGAGATCAGGAAATCAGACCACTATGTGATGAATGAGTCATCAGATCAATTTTTCTTCTTGCAACTTTTGCATAACAAATGTGCTTCAGAAGCACAGTTACAGCAGACAGAGTCAAGTCAAAAAGTCAAGGGTCAGGAACCCAACTAAAGCAAGCGCTTACCTCAATAACGGTGACTTCAAACTTTATTATTTCCAATAAAACAGCGCTAATGCTTCCTGGAGGCTAAGTGAGGGCTGCCCATTCAGGGCCAGTGCTAAGGGGTCAACGTTTTGCCAATGAGCAAATTCTCAGGGGCCCTGCGCTGGCAGCCCTAAGTGGGCCCGTAAAGGGCCAGTGCAGGCTTGTTTGCAGGGACCTTAGGTACATAACCGTGCCTTGGTTTTAGGATGACTTTAGTGTCGTTAGGCCCGAATTCCAGGCACCCAGGGCTAACGGAGAGCGTCTGCAGCTCCCCTATTCGCTTTACTGATGCCAGTGCCAGAAGCAGAGCAGTCTTCAGCGACAGCAACCGAATGTTGGCAGACTGTAGTGGCTCGAAAGCAGGGCCCTTCAGAGCCCTCAGCACAGTGGGCAGATCCCATGAAGGGACGGTAGGGGGACGAAGCGGATTCAGCCTCCTGGCTCCCCTTAAGAAACAGATAACCGCGCTGTTTCTGCCCACCGATTGGCCCGCAATAGGGGAATGAGAAGCCGCCACATAGACTTTGAATGTGGATGGGGAGCGTCACTTATCCAGCAGCTCTTGCAGAAATGACAAAGCCTCTGTCAAATCGGAAGTATGAGGGTCTTTGCCGCGGTTTAGAAACCGAGCGGAGAAAAAAGACCACTTTAAGGCGTAGAGGCATCTCGTAGACGGGGCTCTAGCCTCTGAAATTGTGTTTAAGACTCGCTCTGGGAGGCTCGAAGGCTCTCATCGAGCGGCCAGAGATGCAGGGCCCACAGGTCGGGCCGAGGATGCCATATTGTCCCATTCACTTGAGAGAGGAGATCCCGTCTCAGAGGAACGGGCCAAGGGGCTGCTACTAACAGCTGAGTTAGCTCTGATAGCCACAGCTGGTTCATCCAAAGGGGGGCCATCAGGAGAACTTTGTGTTTTTGTTCCCTTACTCGCCTGATTATCTGTGGGGTCAGGGCGATCGGGGGAAAAACATAAAGAAGAAGGTTGAGCCAATCGTGGGCCAACGCGTCTCTGATCTTTGAGAAATAGATTGGGCAGTGAGTGTTGTCTTCTGAAATGAAGATGTCTACCTCGCCAAAGATCTCCCAGATTCTTTGAACCGTCTGCGGATGGAGCGTCCACTCCCCTGAGGGGAGATTGTTCCTTGGTAATATGTCTGCTCTTTGGTTCAATTTGCCTGGTATGTGCGCTACTCTCAGTGAGCGCGGGTTGAGTTGAGCCCCTTCCAGGAGGCGCTCTACCAGAGTGAAGAGACGCTTCGAGGAGAGGCCTCCCTGGTGATTTATGTAGGACACCACAGACATGTTGACCGATCGGATTAGCACATGGTGCCCCTTTAGGACTGGCAGGAAGAACTGACAGGCTTGACATACTGCTAGCATTTCCAGGCAGTTGATGTGGAAGCCTTTTTCCGCCTTCGATCAGTGGCCGAAAGTCGGTATGCTCTTGCACAGCGCCCCCCAACCTGAGTTGGAGTCGTCTGTCGTGACAACTGTCCTTCTGCAAACCATCCCTATGGCCACGCCCTGTTCCATCCAGTGGGAGTTCTTCCAGGATGCCAGGGCTGTTACACAGGCCTGACTCACCCTGATCTGCAGGCGTCCATGACGCCACGCATGGGATGGAACCCGTGGTTTCAACCAGCGCTGAAGGGGGCGCATATGAAGCAGACCCAACTGTAGCGCTGGCGATGCCACTGCCATGAGGACCAGCATTCTCTGAAACGCTTTGAGAGGGCGAGTGGTACCAATCTCGAAGGAGGTCACCAGCCTCCGTATGGCCAGAGCCCGTTCCGGTGCGACTACAGCTCTCATTTGCGCTGAGTCGAAAATTGTTCGATTTATTGTATCGAATTATTGATGTTAATTCTGCCTCTGACTGGGCCAGAACGAGCTAGTCGTCGAGGTAGTTGAGAATGCGGATTCCCATCTGTCTCAGAGGGGCGAGAGGGCGTCCATGCGGCACTCCAGGTGGCTGAGGAGGAGGGCTCTGTGAGATATTAATTCTGCCTCCGACTGGGCCAGGATGAGCCAGTCGTCGAGGTAATTGATAATACGGACTCCCATCTGTCTCAGAGGGGACAGAGCCGCATCCATGCACTTCGTAAAAGTGCGGGGGGCCAGGGACAGCCCGAAGGAAAGGACCGTATATTGATAAACTACTCCCTCGAACGCGAATCTCAAGAATCGCCTGTGACGGTGGGCTATCTGGATGTGAGAGTATGCATTCTTCAGGTCCAGAGAAAAGAACCAGTCTCCTGAGCGAATTTGTGCAAGGATCTGTTTCAGTGTAGTCATCCTGAACGACCTTTTCATGAGGGCGTGATTGAGGTGTCTGAGATCGAGGATGTGCCGGAGGCCACCATCTTTTTTGGGGACGAGGAAGTAACGGCTGTAGAAGCCTGACTCGCTCTGGGCTGGAGGAACCTTTTCCACAGCTCCTTTTGCCAGCAGATTCATCACCTCTGAGCGCTGGACGTAAGCGTCCTTGCTTTGCACTAAGGTGGGGACCACGCCGCTGAAGCGCGGGGGTCTTCGAGCGAATTGGAGTGAATATCCTCGTTTTATTATCCCCATAACCCATATCGACACTCCGGGGATGGCCTGCCAGGACTCGGCCCACGTAGCGAGGGGTTGAATTAACTCTAGTGACTGGCCGCACGGGGGCAGAACACTTGTGAGTAATGGAAGAGGAAGTTTGCTCTCTTTTTGAAAATGTTTGTGTTTTATTTTTCCCGCTATAACAGCGGCTGCATGCTTGGGCGCATGAACAGACCCGTTGTTTGCACAAAACACAATTCCCTCTGCACCCGGAGTTGAACGGGGTGTTAAGAGGTCTAAGAGAGGCTGCTTGAGGGGCATTCCGGCCGTAGCGAGATCTGGCCCCGTCCTCTTCCTGTTTCACAGATCAGGATGACGCCTGAGGCGCCGGGTCCAACGCAATCTTGGGTCGGGGTCCCTGGCGCTTAGGAAGAGGGTAGCGTTTGGCTGAGAGAGAGCATCCCTGCATCTGCTGTGCCTTAGCGGGCTGAACGGCGGGGGCGGCAGGTGCTGGCTTCACGGGCTGCTGAGTCGGCGCAGACTTAGGGCGAGCAGAGACAGCAGCGGAGCTGGAGCACTTAGGCAGGAAATGTTGCATAGCCTGGGATGATTTCTGTGCCTCCGTGAAGCGCTCGTTGAATCCTTCGACCGCCGGTCCGAAGAGACCCTTGGGAAAGACTGGAGCATCGAGGAAGGGGACTTTATCCACATCCTTGATCTCTGTTAACGTCAGCCACAAATGGCGCTCGAGCACCACAAGGCTGGCCATCGATCTCCAGATCGCCTGAGCGGTGGTCTTGGTGGCTCGCAGAGCCAGGTCGGTTGTGCTTCTCAGCTCCCTGAGGGTTGCGGGGTCCAGGCCAGATCCGTCAGAGGAAGCGAGGATCTTGGCTTGGAAGACCTGGAGGACCGCCATTGAATGAAGCGCCGAAGCCGCCTGTCCAGCTGAAGTGTAGGCGCGTCCAGCGAGAGCTGAAGTGGTCCTACACGGCTTGGATGGGTGAGCGGCCTTTGCTCTCCAACCGATAGCCATGGGCGGGCAGAGGTGCGCGGCCACCGACTCATCCACGGGAGGCAGCTTATCGTACCCCTTCTCTTCAGCGCCATCGATGGAAGTGAGGGCAGATGAAGTAGAAGCACGAAGGGGGGCGAAGTAGAGAGCGCGCCACGGTCTGGTGAGCTCGTCATGGACCTCCGGGAAGAATGGAGAGGAACGCTGAAGAGGGGCTTCGTGGCGCCCAGGCAGGAACCACTCATCCAGACGGCTCTTCTCATCTGGCGGAGACCACTCTAAACCCATCTTCGACCGCTTTCGAGAGGATCCAGAGAAGCTCGGCATCCATCCCGTCTTTGACGGCGCTAGGCGCGGACGATGGCGAGGGGGTGGAGTCTGTCACCGAGCCCAACAGCTCCTCTGCATCCGATGCTTTTAATGACATACTGTCATCAAGCAGCTCGTCCTCACTTCCCCCAAATGAGATCAGGCCGCTCGCACCAGCAGAGGGACGCTGATCAGACTGGGAGAAAAGGACGAGAGAACACTCTCTCTGGGGCGAGGCATGCGGACGTGAGCTCGCTCACAGCCCGTCGCTCGAGTCCTCTGCCCCGCTGTTCTTTCCTCACAGGTACCTGGGAGAAAGCGATCCGTGAGCGGAGAGAGGCGAGACTGAAGTTCTCGGAGTGAGAACAATCAGTTCCCGTGAGCGCAGCTTCCGCATGGGATTTCTCCAAGCAGGAAATGCACTCCTTGTGGCTGTCATGTAATAATTGAAGCTGGTGATGCTGTTTTAGGGGTTGTTTAATCAGATCTGGAGAGATTTAATGTTTTTTATTTCAGTTGATTTCATCTAAGGCTGTGGCTGAAGTCAGAAGTAGTTCTTGTGTTTCTCTGTCATTCAGTGATTCTGCTTGTTAACAGCAGCTGTTCATCACTAATGCACAATCATCACATAATTAATCACAGAACCACAAAAACGTGCAGGGGAGACCTGCACGAACCGCAGTAACGGCGTGGCATTTGCAACAACGCCAAGCTCTTTTAATAAGCTCTTTTAATATCGCCGGATGGGGAAAGGACCGGAATGGGGAAAAAGGACCGGAACTGCTGCGTCGTTGAAGCGGCTGAGAAGCAGGTCAGCCATGCTGAGAGGTCCCGATTCCAGCTGCGAAGGCGTGTCAACGGCGAGCGGCTTCGTAGATCAGCGTAGAGTTGTCGCTGAAGGAGAAGAAATCTGAGAGTCCTGTGGCGAGCGCCCGCTTATATAGCCAGATGCCCCGCCCATTCTGGCGGGCTTTGGCGGGCTTCATTGCCGAGCCATTGGTTCATTTTTAATACACTGCACGAACCAATGGCCGTGCAGTTTCACTGCGTGATTGAAAAAAGGCTTCAGTTCAGGAGAAAAAAGGCTTTTTGCCATAGCGTCTTAAGACAAGACGCAGTATGAGTGTAGTATCGAAAGGGAACTTGTTTTGTTTGGTAAATCTGACTGTTATATTTTACAGTATATTGCTGTTTTTTCCTTGAATTAACGTTAATCTACTGGCAGCTCTGGTTGCCAGCATGTTACTGTTTTTCTACAGTGTGTTGCCTTAAATTAATTACAGTTTATTACTATTAAATTGCATTTCATGCTGTTTTTTTCCATCTTACATCTTTAACTTTTTAAACCCCACAACAAAATCCTCAGTTTTAAGTGAACACTTATAATGTGTCCACACTACAGAGTGAAGCAGTGCTGAAGTTAATGAGATAATTCTGTGATTAATTAAGTGATGATTGTGCATGCCACTGCCTTAGATGAAATCAACTGAAATAAAAAACATTAAATCGCTCAAGATCTGATTAAACAACCCCTAAAACAGCATCACCAGCTTCAATTATTACCAGCCTGATTTTATTTCTGTCAGATGTCTTCAGAAGTGCTTATTGAGAGTTGCAGAGGTTTAGATGTTTTTTGTTTTTTTGGGCACTACCATGATGGATATCAGTGTTTACTTTAGTTGGGCTCTTGAACCTTTACTTTTTCAAGTTTACTTTTAGTTGACTGGTAAAAATGTGTTTTTGAATAATGTTTATTATGGCAAAAAGATCCAAAGAAAAAAAGTTCTGGTATTGTTGTTTGTAGGTTGCCAAGAACAATCATCGTGTTACTCCTGATTCACTGATTTTATCCAGTGTCTCTTGTCTTACTGAATATTAATACTAAAGCAAAAGAACAAGTTAATCAATCAGTTATGAAATACCATTAAAACACATGACTCATAAAAAAAAAAAAAAAGCTTTGTTGCAATTTATACACACACATTAAGAATCAGCATATGAATCACAACAAAGGTGACAATCAACAAAAATTAACAGATCAGCTCTAAACATCACAAAACAGCTACTAAAAATCAATTCAACACAAAAACAAAAGCAAAAATAAAAACAGTAAGAATTCAAGAAAATAAGTGGAAAATTCAGCAGCATAATTTATTCATGTCGCAATGCATGCTGGGAGTCATGGATGTGTTTTGTCCTGTGCTGGTACCCAGCATGCATTGCAGCATGAAGCTTTTGATTGTCACCATTGTTGATGTCTCTTTTTGAGTGTGAATGACATAGAAACTCAAAATGTTTTATACACAAACAGTTTTCAAACACTCAAACACTGATCAAGCTCATGCTGTAAACATAGCTAATATATTCAGACTCTGAATAAGTCCAGCAAGATTTTAATTTAGTCTATTAGCTGATGACAATGACTATCACAAATAACCAACAACTACTATCCAACCACATAAATTTTGCCATAACTAACGTATGCTAAAAACAAAGTAATAGCAATTAACCATAAACTGATGTTTTAAAGTCAAGGGTCAGGAGCACAACTAAAGCAAACACTCATCTCCACAATGGTAATGTCAAACGACGCAATAAAACATCATCATCTAAACCTCTGTTCATTTTCAGTAACATCTTCTGTAGACATCTGGCAGAAATAAAGTCAGTCTGGTTAGTAATGAGTGATGCTGGTAAAGCTGTTTGTTGAGTTGTTTAAATCTTCAATTTATTTCATCTAAGGCTGTGGCTGAAGTCAGCTGTAGTTCTTGTGTTTGTTTTGTTTCTCTTTTTTTCAGTGATTCTGCTCATTAACAGCAGCTGTTCATCATTGGCTGAATTCACTCACTAGTTTTCATTGTCTCTGTCAGGTGAACTATATAGTAAACTCATGTAGGGAATAGTGAATGAGGTTGTAGGGTGTGATTTGAGACACATTCTCTGAGTGTCGACTTTGAACGCTGTTTATTCATGATATATAGCAGCTAATTTCTAGCTAATATTGAAGTACATACTTGTGTTTTAAGTGTGAGAATTCTGGTTGAGATATGATGTAACCTCCTAGAAATGATGTCACTTGAAAGTACATTATTTTACAAGGGTTTTTGATGAGGGTAACAGTGCTGACATGAAATCAGGGGACACCGATAAAAATATAATGCATTAGAAAGAATGCACTTGTGCCAAAAACATTGCTTAACAATGAGACTATATTTAAAACATGCAAATGTGATTTGTATATCATTTTGCCTTCATTTTGCAAATTAAAAGTCCTGCAGAAAAAGAAAAATCATAGTGAGGGACAGGCCAAAAACCTAAATCAGCATAAATGCTATTTAAATTATTTAAAATAAAATTTAATTGACTTTTTTTATGTAATATTGATGAATACATAGTATTGTTATATTTTTAAATTGCAAATGTATTTGTTGTTATATTAAATCTATGTTTAATTATTTCTTAGGGATGCAAAAGGCACAGATATTGTTGAATGACATATACCGTCATTATTATATATACAGTACCTTACGAAAGTATTCAAACCCCTTCATTTTTTTCACGGTTTCTTATATTGCAGCCTTATGTTAAACTGCTTTAAATAATTTAACTCCATACACCATAACGGCAAAGCAAAAACAGAACTGTCGCAACTTTGTAAATTTATAAAAAAAAAATAAAAAACTGAAATAAATACATTGCATAAGTCAAGTCACCTTTATTTATATAGCGCTTTTAACAATACAGATTTTGTCAAAGCAACTGTACAGCATTAAATACGAAAACAGGGTGTCAATAATGCAAAAGTAAGTATTCATAAGTATTCAAACCCTTAACTCAGTACTTAGCTGAAGCACCTTTACAGCCTCAAGTAATTTGGGGTATGATGCGACAAGCTTTGCACATCAGCATTTGGCAATTATCTGCCATTCTTCACCTCACCTGTTCACCTCTCAAGCCCTGTCAGGTTGGCCTCACCTGTTCACCTCTCAAGCTCTGTCAGGTTGGATGGGGGCGGATTTTCAGGTTTCTCCAGAAATATTTGATTTGGTTCAAACCCAGACTGTGGCTGGGCCACTCAAGGACATTCACAGAGTTGTCTATAAGCCATTCTTGCTGTGTGCTTAGGGTCATTGTCCTGTTGGAAGGTGAGCCTTCTGCCCAGTCTGAGGTTCTGAATGCTCTGGACTGGGTTTTCATTAAAGCTATCTCAATATTTTGGTGCATTGAGATTCTCTTCTACTCTGATGTGTCCCTCAGTCCCTCCCACTGAAAAACAGCCCCACAGCATGAGCCTGCTACCAGCTTACTTCACTTTTGGGATGGTACTCTGCAGGTGATGAGCAGAGCTGGTTTCCTTCAAACATGATGCTTGGAATTGAGGTTCATCAGACCAGAGAATCTTGTTTCTCAGAGTCTGAGGGTCCTTTAGGTGCTTTTTTTTTGCAAATTCCAAGTGTGTTTTCATGTGTCTTCACTGAGGAGAGGATTGAGTTTGGCCACACCAGCATAAAGCACAAATTGGTGGAGTGTTGCAGCGATGTTTGTCCTTCTGTAGGTTTCTGCTATCTCCACATATGATCATGGAGCTCAACTAGAGTGACCATCAGGTTCTTGGTCACCACTCTAACCAAAGCCCTTCTCCATCAATTGTTCAGTTTGGCCAGAAGATCATCTCTAGGAAGAGTCCAGGTTGTTCCAAATGTCTTCCATAATGGATAATGGAGGCTACATGCTTCTGTGAACCTTCAATGCAGCAGAATTTTTCCTAAAAAATAAATAGTTTCTACAATATATTTAGTAGTAGCTTATGGCAGAAATGTACGGAAAAATCAATTAAAGACAATCAAACAGACGATGAACACTATTAACAGCAATTATTATATTATGCAATCAAACTTATAGCAAAATGTGGTAGTTCTGTATGTTGTTTCAGGGTTGGCATCATCTGAGGTCCTCTGAGGACAAATTTGGGTCCAAAAATTATTCAGACCGAGTCTGGGAAAAAACTGAAGTAGAGGTTTTCATGAAGCTGGGTGAGACCATGCCCAGGAGACTACAGGCTGTCATTAAGGCTAAGAGCTGCCCGACTAAGTATTGATAGTTGTGTAAATACTGTCATACTAACAGCTGTCTGAATTATTTTGGATGATTGTAATCCATTACATGCCTTTCTATCAATGCCTTTCTATCAAAATGATCTAACATTATCCAGATTAATTTGTTCTGACACAGTGTAACTATAGCGAATAAACTGTGATAATGTGAGAAATGTTGAAGGTGTCTGAATAAATTTTGGTTTGTCTGTATCTATTTGATAAATGAAGTTAACCAACTAACATTATACATACTCTTTTGGTTTCTGTACCCAATATCTAAAAAATGCAATAAAAATATCGGTATCGGTACTCGGTATCGGCAAGTACCAAAAATAAAAGTATCGGTATCAGGTGAGTACTGGAAAAAGTGGTATCGGTTTATATTTAAACCCTATTAAAAACCTGTTATTTGCTTTGTCATTACGGTGTATTGAGTGTAAATTGATGTGGAAAAAAAGACATTTAGAGCAGTTTAAGGCAGCAACATAACGTGAATAAAATGAAGCACTGTACATACATATATACCCTGCAAACAAGCCAGCGCAAGACTCCTGAGAATTTGAAAACTGAAAATTAAAAATTTGAAAACAAGTTAAAAAGTCAAGGGTCAGGAACCCAACTAAAGCAAGCACTTACCTCCATAACGGTGACTTCAAACTTTATTATTTTCAATAAAACAGCGCTAAGGCTTCCCGGAGGCTAAGTGAGGGCTACCTGTGCAGGGCCAGTGCTAAGGGGCCAATGTTTTGGCAATGAGCAAATTCTCAGGGGCCCTGCGCTGGCAGCCCTAAGTGGGCCCGTAAAGGGCCATTGCAGGCTTGTTTGCAGGGTACACACACACACACACACATATACATACATACATACATACATATATATAATCAGCAGCTCTCATACTCCTTTTTTGTTATCTCCAAATGTTACTCTTTGAGGAAGTTCACTCTTATTTTTAAAACCTCTTTTTTTTTTGCATTCATACTGTACTTGAACTTAAAAGTGGACAATTCTCTCAGCCCAGGAATGTATTTTCCATGAGTGTATTTGCAGAATGTGTATATTGTGAACAATATAGCTGTTAAATCATGCCAAGAGCCTTTTGCAATTGAGGTATGCATAGCAGAATATTATGATAGCTTGATTACACCACATAATTAAAAACAAAAAATTGCAGTTTATATCTTACAATTCTGAGTTTTTTTAGAATTACAATTTTAAGAAAATACAAAATAAGAATAAGAATTACAATTTTAAAAAAGCCAGAATTTTACCATTTTAAAAAACAGAATTGTGAGAACAAAAATCACAATTACATTTTTTATTCTTTTATTCCGTAACAGAAAGCTTCCATAGAATTCAGACAGAACAAAGTGTGGTGCCCCTACACTTTAAATTACATATTCAGTTTATTTATTTAATACAATCACATACTTCTGTGGATTAATAATTGCTAATGAAAGGTCAATTAACAAAGTCTTCAATTAACATAGGGCAGGCATGTGTAGAGTGTGGTATATCCTTTTTACCACCCTTGGTTCTGAGTTTTGAACTACCTACAGACTACCCTTCATCATCGCCTCCAGTTTTTACTCTAAGCTCCAGATGGCTTTCAAGAATCCAGGTTTGTCTTTTTCTAGCATTGATCTGAGCTCTTTTAATTAATTAAAAACAAATAATTTAGTATTTTTGTTTTATAGAATTATTTTGTCTTTTATCTTTTAAAATGCTATTGGCATTATGAAGTTTCAATACTGCTTAATTAATAAGTTATTTCATGTCTAAAAAGATCACTACTCTTTGCAAGAGACTGGATGAACTTTGGGAAAAGAACAGGGGCAATGTGGTTCTTTTTACCTGGATCCAGTTCCTTAAGGAAGAAACTCTGGCATTTCTGAACATCCAGTCTCCCCTAGAGATCCAAACCATTGATGGCCAGCCTCAATGTGAATCTGGTCAGAACCAAGCAGTAGACACTGCTATAGAAAAGAGTAAAGTGCAAGAGTTCGACCAACGAGCAGTTCAAGAAGTTTACCATCACACAGATATACTAACCCAGCTGCTGGATTTTAATGAAGCTCAAAAGCAGAAGGATTTTGATGGCAAGATTTTTTGCTGTGGAATCTGCTTCTCTGAGAATCTGGGTTCCAATTTTTTGTCCTTCAAAGAGTGTCAGCATTTCTACTGCAAGGCCTGCATGAAGGAATACTTCCAGATCCAAATTAGAGATGGTAAAGTCCAGTGCCTTACCTGCCCTGAGCCAGAGTGTATGTCCATGGCCACTCTTGCACAGGTATTTTTATCTTGTGTGTTTGTGCCATAGTATGAGCCAGAGGTAGGACTTTCAAGTCACAAGCAAGTCTTCAAGTCATATCCCAAGTCCTCAAAGAGTTAAAGTTAATGAGATAATTAAGTGACTAATTAAATGATGATTGTGCATTCGTGATGAACACCTGCTGTTATTAAGAATTACAGAGGATCAGATGTTGATGTTTTATCGGTTAAAATGATGGCACCATCATGGAGATCAGTGTTTGCTTTAGTTAGGCTCTTGATCCTTGACTCTTGTGTTAGATCTCTCTTTGTAGCAATGATTGTGGTGTTATACAATTAGGACAAGAAAATTAGCTGCTTTTGTATGGTGAAAGAGAAAATCATCATGAGCTGGCCTGATTACGGTCAAATTAGCTTTTTTCATTTGTATGTTTAGGTTTTGCATAATCAATCCTGTGATAATACAACGTGCAAAAAAAGAGCTGCTCTAATAGTTACAGTGAATGATTTTTAAGCCTATGTAATGCATCTAAAAATTTGATGTTCAGTACTATTTGGACACACACAGACATCAATTTCTTGAAAATTCATCTGTTTCTTCAAGGTTTGATTCAGCAATGCACAAACATTGGTGCATGGGTCAAGAGACTACCTAAAGCAAACTTTGACCACAATTATGGTTGTGTGTGGGGGGGGGCGGGTTTCCCCAGTTGATTTCATTCAAAGCATACAGCACAATAGCTGCTTGAACACTGTTTAAGAACTAACACCACTATACTGCTATAATAGGTAAAACTTCTTGTGGACCATGATGAATTTACTCGCTATGACCGCCTCCTTCTGCAGTGGAGTCTGAACCTAGTGGCAGATGTTGTTTATTGTCCACGCATGAGCTGCTGCATGGCTGTGATGATCGAGCGGACACCACCATGGGCATCTGCCCTTCATGCCAATTCGTGTTCTGCACTCTCTGCAAGAGAACATACCATGGCCTCTCTCTCTGCAAAGAATGTAAGATCACAGTAGAGTGTGCTTTAATACAGATAAGTAGGTCCGTGTACATTTTGATAGTTTGCTTTTTAATCTGAAATGAAATAAGCAGAAACGAGAAAACGGTCGTGTTTTCGTTTTTTCATTTGTTCAAAAAAAATGAAAAAACAAGATTTGGGCTCGATTTTCGTTTTTTTTTGGTTCACGGGTAGAAAACGGATAAACAACTTTTCAACAACAACAAATTCGTTTTCCCCTTGTGGGCGGTCCTAACACGCCCCTTTCCGCCGATTGGTCAACCAAATCTGAGCCCGTGACGTCATCCTCAGTTCGTTTAGCAAAATAATAGTCCTCTGCTGCTGTACGGGGCAGGTTCTAGATCGGGTGCAACCTAACGCGTTTCACAGAAATATTTATTTCAGAAATTTCTTTCAGCACCCAGCCTGTTTTATTTAGCTGTGCACGTAGTTAAATCTGTATGGTGAAGCTGCACTACCCATAGACAGCGCAGAACGGATGAGAAGCACAGATTAAAAAAATAATAATAAAATAGACGTAGAAGGGTCCCCCAGATATTATTTTAGTAAAAAAATAATGACAAATCTGTTTAAGCTCACGCAGTTAGAATATGGTACATTTCGTTAATTCATTATTTACAGTCATACATGTGACTGAAGTCTGTTTTTAGGCTGTCAAAATGTAAATGCCCCTACTACAACATCTATAGACTGCTAAGCGCATATGGCATCGTTTAGGCTGCTTGTTTTGTGCTGCTCCGGTGAAGCTAAGCCGAAAAAAAAATGAGTCGGAAAAATAAAACTACTTATGCTTTTGACTTGACTTTTTTGATGGGTAATTTTCTCTTTTTCTATCTTTCTACTATATTTATCCACTCCATGTCGGAGCTTTTGTATTTTACCTACATACATTGGAAACGTGCACTTTCATTAAACTATTACATATTTCATTATTACAATTTTTAAAGGGGTCATATGATGCTATTTTAAAGATCATTATTTTGTGTAGGCTATTTGGTGTAACAGAATATGTTGACATGAAGTGCTGTGACAAGTCTGTAATTATAACTGATCATTAACTAATTATTAGTCTATATTTATGATTATTGCAAAATCATCCAAACTGGCTCATGGCATCAAAACTACCCAAAATGTCGAAAATAAAACAAAATGATCGTGCATGACATTCTTTGAAGTATACAGTATGCATGCAGTCACACAAACTCATTAGTGAAATCTCCACCTGGTGGAGCAAAAGGACAGCTGGCACCATTACTCAGACTAGAATTTTCACTAGTAAATGAAGATTAAATAATCAAATAAATTGCTACTGAATTTGACCAGTAATACCCTCCAGTGAGTTTATTTTCTACTTTTTTTTTTTTGGTTTTTTAATGTATTTGGAAGTCACATCAAATATTAATTAGGGTAAGCAATTAAAAAGACAAACAATAGTTTATCTCTCTTTGTTATATAGCCTAACATTGCATTGACTGAATATGTATATATATTGTTGATGATCTCAAAAGCCTGTTTTTGAATGATATATAATCATGAATACCATAATAAAATAAATAGTCATTTAAATATATTTCAATATAGCTGTAGCGAATCAGCTCAAAGGGGAAATATGAATAATTAATCATAACTAGTTATAATTAATTATAAATATTTAGATCCGCTGTAAGCATTCATTTGACCTCTCAGTGTCAACTGTCTGTTAATTCTAAGAACGTTAATTTCCTGGTTAAGGAAAATAACTTTCTTACTGTACAATACTACTCAGAGCATGTAGCAAAAATCTGCATGATTAGGGACTCCAGTTATGAGCAAACAATGAACAACGTCAAGTGTGATACAAGTAAGGCTTTATTAACTAAATAAACACTTAAACTAGTCTAACATACACATACACATGCACACAGACACATGCATACAGTTGGTATAGGAAAAGGAGTTAAAGTTTAGGCAGTAAAAAGAAGAGAAATAAAAATATGAAGCTATGGAACCATTTGATATTCAGCAGATCTACAGCCTGAAGGAAACATCAGTTCCTTAGTTCAAACACACCTTTGTAAAAGGTGCAAATTATACTTAATGTATCAATTAATAAGACTAAGTTTGATACTTGCACGTCTCGCCTGGTTGAAAGAGAGTCCTGATGCTCTTTGGGGCTCCAGTAGGTTAGCTGAAGTTAGGTGATGAGGAAGAACCATTTTGAGTCAGAGGATCTTGGGGAATGGAAAGTCAAAGCCGAAGCCTGGCGCGAACTTAGGGTGTCCATAGGAGCGTTCTAGCTCACATCCTCATCTTCTCAGAATCTAACAGAACCGCAGACTGAAGGCGGGATGCGTTTAGCCCACCGGGCGCACGCCCGCACCGGCTCAGGCTCTTCACATGGGCCGCAATCAGAAGGTTTTATCAGAAGACTTAGCAGAAGAAAATAACTGTTGCCTCCAGGAGTGGTTGTGGTGCCATGGTGGATGCTGTCAGGTGGTGTGCTGTTGTGATGTAGGCTGTAGCAAGGGGAGGGTCCTCGAGCTTGTGCAGCAGGTGTCGAGGCTGTGTCACCTGTCATCCTGAAGTGAGTTAGTCTGGGTAAGATGGTTGTTTGTCGATGTTGTTAGCCAGTAGGCTATCCGTGGTACCCGTGATGTGGAACAGCCGGGTTAGACTCTCACTGGTGAGAGTGCAGGTGGTTCCAGGGATTGCAGGGAATTGTTATGAAGATTTTGTAGTGTGCAGAGAGTTTCAGACTGACCTAGTGATGATGGCAGGAGAGCAGCAGGTGGTTGTTAGCCCTCTGTTTTGCTCGAACGTCACTAGAAATCAACCAACTTGAGCTTGCCTGATTTGTGTTGGTAGAGGTTTCGCTGTTGGGCATGTGGGCCCGTTGCTCCATCCAACGTTGTCTGGCTGCTTCTGGGGTGTCGACCAGTTTTAAGGGATGCTCCTCCCTTGGAGGGGTCTGATGCGGTGTTGCGTCAGGCAAGGAGTCAGAAGTTTGTCCTTCTCAGTACTCCTCAGTTGAGTTTTGTTCAAGGAGCTCTTTTGCTAGTGTCAGCAGCTCCTGTAACTCAGAAGTAGGCGTGATCAGCTGTCCGTGTGCAGCATCTGTTTGGCACCTGTGTGAAGGGTGTGGAGGAGGATGTTGTGGTGGACTGCTGTTGGACATACCGTCGTGTTCGCAGGATGAGGATGGCCTTTTCCATGGCTTCTCCCTGTGGTTGGTCTGGAACCTGGGTCTGTTGCCATGGTGACGGCTCTGTCCTCCGCTGACTAGTGACTTTCTGTAGAAGGGCCTTGCATTGTGGCAATGCTGGGTGCCTTCTGGTGCCCGCTTTGCCTTCTGTTGCTTGCTTTGGATTCTGGGATGTGCACTTCAGAATCAGTGGGGTCTTAAGAACACCTTTGGTGGAGGCCTTGTGCTTGTTGTAGTTTTTGTAATCCGCTTTGACAGTTTCAGTCTGCTGGTACAGGATGTTGTGTGCCTCAAGGCCGGAGGTGATCCTGAGCAGATAGTCTGTCTTGTGTGGTCACATTGGGCAGAGTTCCAGCATAAAAGTCCATGTTTTGCAGATGGGCAAGTGTTGTGGCCCTCTGCAGTATTTAGGTTGGCAGTTGTATTGTCTCTGGCCAGCTTGTTGGGGTCTGTGGGGCCACACGGTGTGTGTGTCTGCAGTGGTCCTATGGAAGGGTCCCTGCCCCATCTCCCTATGGTTGCTGGCCGGTGAAGTGTGAACAGTGGGCTCTCGCCCCCCCCTCGCAGGTTCGGACTCTTGGCTGAGGGGGACTGGACCTGCTTGTGAGGGGAAATTCTGTGTCGTGTTTTCCCTGTCTGTTCACCTTGTAGTCTGCAAGCATATTTCAGTTCATTTGTGACATTGAATTCACCTTGGCCTCATTTGACTTTACCCGATTGGTGTTTGGAGTTGTCTCGTTGCTGAGCAAGGACTTGGATTTCAGCTTGGGCTGCTTGCAGGTGGCATTCACATGCGTTGTTTCGGTTCGCCTGAATTAAACTTTTTCCTTCTGCAGCTGCAGAGGT
>NW_015536560.1:83088-83882 GCF_001515605.1 Sinocyclocheilus anshuiensis
TAAGGCCTTAGATCTGGTGTCTCTCTCAGTTAGTTCTATATATGCTGTTTTTAACAGTGACTTTGTGTGAAACAGTTCTCTTTCCAAGTCCTGTCTGATGGCTTTTTCCAGCTGCGCTTGGTGTCTAGCAGCTGTTAGAGCTTCCTGAAGACTGGTGATTTCCTTCTGTTGCGCTATTCTGTAAGGTTCTTTGCATCCGTTCTGTGCCTTCTCTCGCTGAGCGGGTGTCAGTTCCCTGTAGAACTCTTGTGACTTGCAGGTTCAGTTCATTTACCTCCCGTCTGAGGCCCTAGAGGGTGTGGGCCAAGGAGAGGATGATGCTGGTCAGATCCTGGTGGCTCAGGCTGGGTGTCAGTTCTCTGCCGTTGCAGGTCATTGGCTGCTTTAGGCTGAAGGATGCCTATCACAGTTGCCTGCTGGGTTTCCAGGTGGTCCTGGTGAGCTGGCAGGGCTGGATGTCTGTGGAATGTCTGCGACATACCGGCACACTTGTGGGAATACCAGAGAGAGAGAGGCACAAGGCAAATGCAAGTACGTACAAAGGTGTTAAGCTATATGTATGGGGAATGGCTGTGTAAGCCGTGTAAGGTATGAATAGCTGGTGAGCGGCAGCTAGTGAGGTAGGGTGCTATGTTTTTGTGTTTGTGAACACAAAGAGAGAGTTTGAGTAACTTTGTTGAGGGGGCTGTAAGCAGGGGTCAGCTGATGACCGGGCTATACATGTGGTCAAACTATTACTCAAAGCACTGATGGTTCACGGGTTTGGTCACTATGACAAAACTGAAATAAAATAA
>NW_015536560.1:84088-99144 GCF_001515605.1 Sinocyclocheilus anshuiensis
AATTAGAGCACATGTTGAAAATAAACAAATCAAAAATAGAAGTGTCTCTGGTTCCTTTTGAGGTTCAGAGAGAACATCAAAACAAAGGGGGCATAACATGTAAATGGATTTAAAATTACCTGACTGCTATTATTAAAACAGGGTAATCAATCTGGTATTAGGAACAATCAGTAGCACTAGTGATTAACTGTAAGCTTGGTGTTGGGCAACACACCATGGTTGGTCACAGCTTCTGGATGTTCAGCTCCCATGCCTAGACCATACCATGTGTGTGCCCCGCCCTCCGTAGCGTGTTATTCACTGTGCCCACCCAATAACTTAATAATTCTTCTCTAGATAAACAGTTAAAATTTAATTAAATTTAGATTTAATTAACTAGTAACTGAGCAATAGCATTCAGGAAGGATACAGCTAATATTGTTACATTAGACGAGAAGAATTGAAGATGGGGAAACAGAGAATAGAGAAAGTGAAAAATCAGAAACCAGGGATTAGGTTAAATTCAAATTACTTCACACTGCATACACACATGCTGTATTTAAAAGCTTCAAGTAAAGGGTGCTAACCCCTAATTGTTAAAGCTATTTGGTAGCTTAGTTTAAGATTAAACTATGCTAAGTCGTGTTAGCTTAGCCATAGCATTAAGGGGGGTTGTTTACAACATGGCATCACCAGGTGACGCGTGTGCTATGGGGAGTTAGCACTTCCTGTGACAAGTCATTGTCATGGTAACCAATGCATGCCAGTGCAATTCAAGCAGCTTTAGTGTCTGCCTGTTTCAAAGAAGTGGCCCACAGTTCTAAAATGTGGTGCTTTCAGTCCTTCAAGACTTGTTGCATTAAATATAAAAAAAGGGGGGGGGGGCTATAGGATTTACCTCAATTCGAGCACTGTTTTAGACAATACTCAGTTTTGGACATGGGATGGTCATTGCAAATAGCCTACTGTAAATGCAAATCGGCTGAGGGTGGATTTAATTTTTACTGTACTAATCATAGTTTACGTGGCATTTAGCCAGGATTTATGTTATGAGCGTGTCCAGTGTTTTTTAGTCCCGCTCCCGCAAGGTTCTATTCCGCACCCACCCGGTCCCACTATATATTCACTCTTTGTTCACCCGCTGTCCGCTTAGAATAATTTTCTTCCCGACCCAACCGTTCCCGCTAATAGGGAAAAAGTGTCGCAGAGAGAAAAAAAATGTACACTGTAAAAAAAAATCTGTTAAATTTACGGTAAAATACCGGCAGCTATGGTTGCCAGAACTTTACAGTGAAAAATACAGTAGTAACATTTTAGGTTTTACAGAACTGTTTAATTTTACAGTGAAAAACTGTATTTCATTAACTGATACAATGTTAATATGCAAACCTTTGAGTTAAATCATTTTATTTGCAGAAATCGACTGCACTTAATTTGGCCAATTGGCATTTGTTTACTAACTAATATTTATAATGTTTAAGTAACGCAAGCATATTGGTCTTAAGAACTATTTTGCTTAAGCCCATGAAGAAAAACCTACTGATTTATGCAAAGTCATCAAAAGCATCAATTCAACTCTCTTGCAAACAACAGCAGCACACATTCATGAGTGATTGAAATTATTGAAGAGATTCACACTGCATCAGTAACTACACAGTTGCTGCCTTTAAATATAAACAAAACCGAGTTTAACGTCCTTCAATGAAAGCGCATCCACACTTTGCTCCATCCTTATTCTGCTCTGTCACTCATCGACAACCTGCCTGTTCTGTCTGAGGGCCGTATATTTACCACAGGTACAGCCTGCTCTGAGCATCGTTATGCACATGCTGCGCACAGACCACGCAAATAAAACGCGTGACGTTTAAAGCATGCGTGCAGCGCGTGCATAACAGTCCTGAGCGCAAGCTTTACCAGTGGTCAATAAGAATAAAGCGCAGATATGCTGTTCTAAATGGACGTTGGGAACGGGATATTGTTAGACCGCCCGCTCCCGTTCAAATTACACCAGAGTTACCGACCGCTACCGCGTTTTATTTGGGAATTTAATCCCGCGGCGCAAAAAATCCGGTCGGTCCCGCAGGGAGAGCCGCGAGAATGCAGACCTCTACCTCGAGGCTTAACATGTTGATAAATAACTAAATTACTGTTATTTAACAGCACCATTTTTTTTTACAGTGATAAGCATTACTTGAGTAAAATTTACTTGGAATTCCCAACTTAAAGTGTTCAATTTAAAGCTACTAATAATTATGTTTAGGCTTTTACTTGGGAATTTTTTGTAAATTAACTAGCCTTTTCTGAGTGAAAATTGTTTCCAAGCTTTTTTCAAACAAAATTGTTTTCATTGTAATTCTTAAGGCTTGTGCTTTGTTAAGGATGTTCATCCATCCACCGATTTTTAGATAATAGGCCTAACATAAATAATTTAGCCTATAGTTGAGTTGGACAGCGGTCATAGTATAGTCAGTCAGACAAGCGTCTGCTTCATACAGCACGAGCCGCAGCGCAAGATTGACCGAACTGGCTCCGGCAAACGTGCAGAACTTTTACTTTTTACTAAAGTAATAATGGACCACAAACTGAGCGTTCATTTTAATGGGGGAAAAGTTTGTTTTAATGTGGATATATAATCAGTCTTAGTCGTTTTGTTAATAAAAGTTTAGCGAGTTTTAATGAACCAAAAACTAAGCATTTCTTTGCCAGTAAGGGGAAAATCCACAGTCTTTCATTTATTTGTGTTACAGTGTGGGCATAGGTCATATGCCTATGTCTTATTAATTTTGTTAATAACGAATAATGTTAATAATATTTCGGTTAAAAGATTGGGGGAAGATAACCTAAAGATCAAACACGATCAAAATAAGAGCTACAGATGCTGAACGTCATCGACATCTTTTCTTGTTAAATGTGCGAGTGTATTTGGATAACACTGGTGTTGTCACAAGTTAATTAATCAGTGGGAAAATCTCCTCACCGGCACATTCTTAATGCTGGCTACATAAATTACAGTTACATGATAGAGACCAGCGTCGGCGCCACAGGGGGGCCTCAGGGGGCCCGGCCACTTCGGTCACTGTGCCCCCTCACCTCTGGTGACATCTCCAGAGTGGGCGCTCTGATTTTAGTCTGAGAGGCAGGCTACTGCCCTGGGAAGATCTCCCCGGCTGTTAAAAACACGGATTAAAAGCAAAATGTTTTCATTTCGGTTTGCTCTTGGCAAAAATATTTTTTGTCATGGTTCCAGAGCGAAATAATAACGGCAGAGCGTTTAGAAAGAATTCAGACTCTGTTGTTATCTACTAATGTAAATTTGTTCACCCACAGTAACAATTTTTAACAGATTAATTGACTATTTTAGTTTTCTCCATGTTTAAAAAAAACGCGCAAAAAATAAATTTTACGGTTTTGAGAGGAAAATAAAAGATTAGTCACGTATAAGTGGATACATATTTATGTAAACATTTATATAATATTTTTACTACGATGTACGATGCATTCTGCCAGTTAAAATAAAAATCAGACTTGTGTATTTATGACTTCAATTACTACATTCTTTTTTCAGAAATTGAAGTAACTTTAAATGTTATTGTGTGTTTGTACTTTTCATAGCCTATTTTTAGCTTTATAGAGAGCTTCCAGTAGGTTTTTCACGGAGCTGTCAACACTGAGCCGACCGCCTGCAATCAGTTGACGAACATCCTATTCATATATAATACTAGGCTAGGCTATATGTTATTAAATTGTAGGCTATATCAAATTATTTTATTTACAATTTTCGTGTTTGTGTTTTTCCCGTTTTATTCGTTGCATCTGAAAATTACTTCTGCACTATAGTCTACATAATTTTAATTTAAATCAATTAATATTCAGAAACAGGTTTTTTTCTTTTCAAAGAAAAAAGTGTATGCCCGCTCACTTTCTGCGCCAACCCTGATAGAGGCATTTACATTTTGACAGCCTAAAAACAGACTTCAGTCACATGAATGACTATTAACTAACAAAATGTACCGTATCAACCGCGTGAGCTTAATCAGATTTGCCATCATTATTTTTCGTAAAATAATATCTGGGGGACCCCCCCTACGTCTATTTTTTTATTTATTTTTTTATCTGTGCTTCTCATCCATACAGATTTAACTACGCGCACAGCTAAATAAAACAGGCTGGGTGCTGATTAAAATTTCTGAAATAAATATTTCTGTGAAACGCGTTAGGTTGCCCCCGATCTAGGACAGCTGCAGAGGACTATTATTTTGCTAAACGAATTGAGGATGACGTCAGGGGCTCATATTTGGTTGACCAATCGGCGGAAAGGGGCGTGTTAGGACCGCCCACAAGGGGAAAACTAATTTTGAAGTCGTTTATCCGTTTTCTACCCGTGAACCAAAAAAACGACAATTTTCTCGTTTCTGCTTATTTCATTTCAAATAGAAAAACAAACTATCAAAACGTACACGGACCTAAGTACAATTAGTGCATTTATGCATTTCCCTGCAAACACTGGCCCTTTACGGGCCCACTTAGGGCTGCCAGTGCAGGGCCCCTGAGAATTTGCTCATTGGCAAAACTTTGGCCCCTTAGCACTGGCCCTGCATGGGCAGCCTCCAGGAAGCCTTAGCGCTGTTTTTTTTTTTAAATAATAAAGTTTGAAGTCACCATTATGGAGGTAAGCGCTTGTTTTAGTTGGGTTCCTGACCCTCGCCTCTTTATTTTAAGTATTTTTTTGGGTGTTAAAGCTATGTGTTGCTGAAGTGTATTTGTTGTAGTAGCAATTGTAAGAAGGTAATCTCATGCTGAATCTTATTTTCCTCTACACAGTACAACAGGAAAAGGAATTGATTGAAAAGTAGTTAATTCAAAGGAAAATTGATGAAGCTTTAAGCAAGGACTGGCTGAAGGAAAACTCTAAACAGTGCCCTTCCTGTGGTGCCAACATACAGGTCAGCATCAACTAGCTCAGGACTGCAATGAGTTCTCGCTTTTGTTGTTTAAAAGTGGAATCTTTGTTAGATTCTTAGAAATAGCTTTTAAAATAATGGGTTATATTTTCTCTTTTTGTTGGATAAGATGAAAAATAGACCCAGAAGCAGTGTTATTGGGGCCTCATTTATAAGATGCATATATATTTAGATTTGATCCTAAATTCCACAGACTTGTTAGTCATTAAAGGTGACCAACAAATGTGGATAAAGGTACACAGAAAATGTTCTTATATGTAAATGCAAAACGTCTAAAAATTGTTTTTATACATCAGCACAGTAATGTTTACTAAATTATATTTATAAATCTTACATTCTCATCTGAAGTGCCACCCACCATCATAAAGTTAAAAGGCATCTATAGTTTCTTTTAGAAAGACCAGATTTTTACTGTGAAAAATTATATTATAAATGTCTAAAATATTATTTCGAAAATAAGTTATTTCTTTTAAGTTACATTATTGCAAATTTTCTGATTATAGTTTCTTACTCATAATTTGTTCCTTTTTTTTTATTAGAAAGAACTGGGCTGCAACAAGATGACCTGCGCTTCCTGCCAGCAGTATTTCTGCTGGATCTGCCTTGCAGTTCTCAACAGAAATGATCCCTACAGCCACTTCAGGGACTCTAACTGTCCTTGTTATGACCAGTGAGGCAGCTGGATAGTGGTTTTGCTGATACAATAACTAAAGAGGGCATTAGAGGGCGCTGTTTTACTGTAGAACCAAAGAAATGAATGAATTATGCATTTATATAGTGCTTTATTGTGTATTTTTTGTACACCCAAAGCGCTTTAAAATCATGGGGGGGAGGGTCTCTCCTCAACCACCACCAGTGTGCAGCATCCACTTGGATGATGCGACGGCAGCCACAGGACAACAGCACCAGTGCGTTCACCACACACCAGCTACAGGTGGAGAGGAGAGAGAGTCATAGATCCAATCAAGTGGTTGGGGATTATTAGGGGGCCATGCTTGACAAAGGCGAGGGGTTACACCCCTATTCTTTACGAGAAGTGCTATGGGATTTTTAATGACCACAGAGAGTTAGGGCCTTGGTTTAACGTCTCATCCGAAAGACGGTGCTTTTTGACAGTATAGTGTCCCCGTCACTATACTGTAAAAATGCAACTGTAGGCAGATTAAACCCTCCAGTGCTGATGTATGGAGAAATTAAAAACTATTGCAAATTATCACAGTTGATTTTTACATAAATCACAGTATCACAGTTGATTTTTTTTATTTATGCTACACTGTAAAAAAATTACTATAAATTTACAGTAACTCACTGGCAATTTTAAAGACTGTAAATTGACAAAAGTACTGTAAATCAATAATTACAATTGTACTGTAAATAAATACAGCAAACTGTACAATTACAATAGAAACGTTTATAAATGAGTGAAATTACAAGAGCTACTGTGAACATTTTACAGTAAATTAGAACATTTGTTGTGAAATTCAATTCACTAAATTAACTACAATTGAGATTTTTCACTGCTGTGATAGTGTGTAAAGATTTGGTTAACTTATTTAAAGGGGTCATATGATGCTGCTAAAAAGAACATTATTTTGTGTATTTGGTGTAATGAAATGTGTTTATGTGGTTTAAGGTTCAAAAAACACATTATTTTCCACATACTGTATATTATTGTTTCTCCTCTATGCCCCGCTTTTCTGAAACGCGTCGATTTTTACAAAGCTCATCGGTCTGAAAAAGCGAGGTGTGTTCTGACTGGCCAGCTATCCAGTGCGTTGTGATTGGCCGAATTCCTCAAGCGTGTGACGGAAATGTTACACCCCTTACCATATTGTGATGCCTGCGGCAACCACATTTGACGACCCAGGGCTGGACTCCGCTTTGTCCACGGTGAAAGCCGATCCGGCAATCGACAGCACGAAGTTGAAGTATTTCCTCAGCGACCAGCACGGATCAGCTCTACGCATGACGAAGCGATATCGAGCGATATCGTCCTCTTTTGGAAGGCCAAACAAAATAGTTTCGCTTTCACAACAAAGCACACAGCGCCTCCACGACATGGTGGCGTGTACTACAGCGACAACAACACTACAGCGAGAATAAAAGTTACACCTTCTTTCTTTGCGTAAACATTTGGGCGGCGTTATGCAAATCTTCCCAGATAGTGACGTAGGTATGTGTTAGAACAAGCCGTTTTAGGTAGGTGTGGCTGACTCTTAACTTTTATAAAGAATATCTCTTTGGATTTGAGACTTTAGTCTTTGCAACTTTACAGATCTTCTTTATGCACCAAAAGCTTGTAACAAATTTAAATCGCATCATATGACCCCTTTAACTTATTATTGAGTCGGCTGAGAAGAAATATTTCTATAAAACTGCAAACACTTACTGTGTAATAGTAAATTAACTAAAAGCATGACTTTAACTCAAACCACTGCAGTTCATCATTAGCTATAACACGCATGGATGTGCTGAAGTATTAAACAAAGCAATCATTACTCCATCAACACCACAGTTACTGTTTTAAATTAGTTTTAAATAAAGCAGCAGAACATCAGTGTTTGAGGCTCATTGACTGAAGCACAGGCTCTACTTTCCAGCACAATGGTGACCCACAAAACTACATTAAACAGAGCTCTCTTGTGCAAAAGCCAGAGGTGGAAAGTCCAGGGGTCAGAAAGTAAAAGTCCTGCCATATGTTTATTCCACCCATGAACTCAGCCAGCTGATTTCACCAGAGGTGGGACCAAGTCATTCCTTGCAAGTCTCAAGTCAAATCCCAAGTCCTCAAAGAGTTAAAGTTAATGAGATAATTAAGTGACTAATTAAATGATGATTGTGCATTAGTGATGAACACCTACTGTTAACAAGCAGCATCATTAAAGAAAAGAGAAATACAAGAACTGCAATTGAGTTCAGCCTCAGCCTTGAATGAAACCAACAGTATTGCGCTCTTGAGCCTTTTAGTAATTCAATGTAATTTGCTTCTAAGCAATTGCAGTATTGTTTCAGAGTAAGCATTTGTGCATTGCTGAATCAAGCCTTGAAGTAGCAGAAGTCTTTTGAACGAGCATCATGCAGCGGTTTTTCTCTTTGTGTTTTCAATTAATACCCAGCTATTACAAAACAGCAGAAATTTAAAAAAAAGTTATATTAAACAAGTGCCACAGTAATGCCACAATATTAAGAAAAAAAGTAACTGCATTGGTTCAGGCTTTTAGACATGAACACTTACCATAGGATCCTGAACAGTGGTGAAAATAATTATTCATACTGCAGTGCATGATTGGAGTTTTTACTAAGTTGTTACCCAGCGTGTATTGCAGCATGAAGCATTTTGTTGACTGTTTTACAAGACCACACACATTGCTGCTGACAAAAAGCTGATGTAAGAGTCAAGAGCCTAACTAAAGCAAACACTGATCTCCATGATGGTGGATTGATTTTAACCAATAAAACATCAACAGCTGATCCTCTGTAATTCTCAATAACAGCAGGTGTTCATCGCTGATGCACAATCATCATTTAATTAGTCACTTAATTATCTCATTAACTTTAACTCTGAGGACTTGGGATTTGACTTGAGACTTGCTTGTGACTTGAAAGCAATGACTTGGTCCCATCTCTGGTGAAATCAGCTAACTGAGTTCATGGGTGGAATAAACATGGCAGGACTTTTACTTTCTGACCCCTGGACTTTACACCTCTGGTTACATATTTACTCTCCTTATAGATAATTATGTGAATTATTAAGTGATGATTGTGCTTTAGAGATGAACAGCTGCTGTTATCAAGCAGAATCACTGAATGAAAGATAAACAAGAACTACAACTGACTTCAGCCACAGCCTTAGATGAAATCAACTGCAATACAAGACGTCATTAAATCTCTCAAGATCTGATTAAACAACTCCACAAACAGAATTACCAGCTTCACACATTACAATTTGACTTTATTTCTGTCATATATCTACAAAAATTCTGAGAATTAACAGAGGTTTAGATGTTTTATTGTTAATGTTATGTTTGACCTCACCATTATGGCGATCAGGGTTTGCATTAGTTGGGCTCTTGACCCTTGACTTCTTAAAGTTAGTTTTTTTTTTTGCTGTTATAACTGTGTCTGAAAAGCACATTTATTATAGCAAGAACAGCCGTGAATTCTAGCAATAGCGTTGTTTTTGGATGCTATTTATAATGTCTTTATCATTATCTGATGAACTAGTTCCCTGGATACCCAGTGGATAATCTTGAATGACTTGGAATGGGGTTTTTTGTTAGTTTCATTTTGTTTATGATAGCTATTTGACACGGCAAACTACTACTAAATCACTTAATACACAAAACATTTCAATGCTACAGCATCATTGACACACACAGATATCAATATCAGCACATGAATCTCAACAATGGTGACAATCAAAAGCTTCATGCTGCAATGCATGCTGGGTACCAGCACAACGCAAAACTCACCCATGACTCCCAGCATGCATTGCAGCATGAATAAATTATGCCGCTGAATTGTCCACTTATTTAATTATTACTATGTGCTTTTATTTTTGCTATTGTTTTCGTGTTGAGTTTTAGTAGCTTGTTTTGTGATGTTCAGAGTTGATCGGTTTATTTATTTTGTTGTTTGTCACCGTTGTTGAGATTCATATGCTGATTCTTGATGTGTGTGTTTCATAGCACAGCACAGCTTTCTTTTTTAAAACAATCTTTTGTAACAACCTTGTTCTTATGTATTGTCTAAAATATTGTCTTGGAAAGAGAAGAAACACCGGATAAAATCAGTGAACCCGATGTTCAACGATGATTATATTACCAGCAAAACATAATGAACAATACTACAAATTCTATCTTTGAGTTTCTATTTTTGGTCTCAACAAATGAGTTTAAAATCACATGGTTACAACAATCAATACAACACTGGTGTAAAAAAGTCAGGGTTCAAGAGCACAACTAAAGCAAACACTGATCTCCATCATGGTAGTGTAAAAAAAAATGCTAAACTTCTGTTCATTCTCAATAACATCTTCTGTAGAGGTCCGACAGAAATAGCATCAGTGTGGTTAGTAATGTGTGAAGCTGGTAATGCTGTTTGTGGAGTTGTTTAATCAGACCTTGAGAGATTTAATGACGTCTTGTATTTCAGTTGATTTCATCTAAGGCTGTGGCTGAAGTCAGTTGTAGTTCTTGTTTCTCTTTCATTCAGTGATTCTGTTTGTTAACAGCAGCTGTTCATCGCTAAAGCACAACCATCACTTAATAATTCACATAATTATCTATAAGGAGAGTAAATATGTAACTGAACTGTATTAATGTGTTTTTGCTGAAGAGAGATCTGTTAATGTAGTTTTGTGGGTCACCATTCTGCTGGAGAGTAGAGCCTGTGCTTCAGTCAATGATGAGCCTAGGTCACTGATAGTCTGCTGCATAATTTAAAGGGGTCATATGATGCCGCCCAAATGTGCACGCAAAGTAAGAAGGCATGATTTCAGTAACCGCAGTTAGTGTTGATGCAGCCATGTCAGAGAGATGCTGTGTGTTTTTAGGCGAAAGCAAAAGCACTTTATTTGGCCTTCCGAACGTAGATGCATTTAGGAATCTTTAAGATTACTTAGAACTGAACAGCAATGCATTTTATGGACGAGCGTTTCGTTAACCTAGGAGAGGAGGTAATTCTGACTTTGCTTTGACAATCTGGTGTTTCTGAATCAACTACTGTTTTGTTATTAGTTTAAGTATTTGCTATTGACTGTTCAAATGCGGAGTTTTGCACAGCACTGCTCCACACAACCCCACCCAAACAGAAGCTCTTATTCTTCATCGACTCTTCAACGACTCGATATATAAATGAGAAACTCTTTTTTCCAAAAATGAAAGCACAGAAAATGTGGTGCCCAAATACCAGCAAGGCTCTTCAGATCTTACTGATAAAAATCTGAATGAAATTTACAAGCACATCATAATCCACACAGGGACCAACGATTTACGAGCAGCGAAGGGCAACGTGGCTCCTGTGCTCAGAGAGGTGGCCCTCAGAGCCTCAGAACGCTTCCCAGAAGCTAAAATAACTCTCTGCACGTTACTGCCACGGAGAGATGTGCCAAACAGGAGACAGAAATCTACACAGCAAGAGCAGCTCCCAGCCACAAAGAAACGTCCCCCCTCCTCCAAGAAGCAGACAGGACTCGACCCCTGGAGCACCATCACAGAGCTACGCCGCAGCAGTCCAACAGCCACAAAACCCTGCAGCCGCAGAACTCAATCATATAAGACACCTGCTCAACATCATCTGCTCCAAACTGGTCAAATAATGTACAAGAGCAACACCTACACACACACACTTAAAATGACTCTGTCAATATCAATGTGGAATATTCAAGGCTTGAATTCAACAGCCTTTGGACTAAAGAGTTCAAACACAGAATTTCAGAAGAGCATCAAAGAGATGGATATTATAATTCTACAGGAGACATGGAGCAGGGCAGACACCATCACCCGCTGCCCACCCAACTACAGAGAAATCATCCTACCATCACAAAACCTCAGCACAGTCCGACAGGGAAGAGACTCGGGAGGACAAATCACCTGGTACAAATCACAATTCCACAACCACATCAACACAGTAAAGCAAGGCAAATACTACACCTGGCTTAAAATCCACAAGGAACTGCTCCCATCCAGAAAAGATATATTCCTGTGTGCCATATACATCCCGCCATCAGAGTCCCCCTACTACAGCGAAGACATGTTCTCCACATTAGAAGAAGAGACAAGCCACTTCCAGGCCCAGGGAAACGTGCTCATCTGCGGGGACCTGAACGCAAGAACAGGACTACAGCCGGACTTCACCGACGCACAGGGGAGCAAATATATCAACAACAAACTAACTGCTATTAATAACACATTTTCCCATATCCACAGAAATAACCATGATGCTATAAGAATGGAAAAGTCCTCCTGCAACTCTGTCGAAGCCTGGGTCTGTATATCATCAACGGTAGGTTACGAGGAGACACTTTAGGGAGATTCACATTTTGCTCACCTCTGGGGAATAGCACAGTTGATTATATGATAACAGACATAGATCCTTCATCTCTCAGATCATTCACTTAGATTTCCCAATAACTGATAAAGAACTTAAAGAAAAAAGAAAAAAACCTCCAACTTAAAAAAGCATCTGGACCTGATGGGATATTAAGCGAAATTATAAAACACACAAGCAGTAAATTCCAATTGGCCATTCTATGTGGGGTCCACAATATACAGCACTGTTAGTTTAGAGCTACTGTGAACAGTAAAGCTGTGTTAATACTTCTGATCAAAAGAAGAGAAAGCCAGCCCACATATGCTCCAAACCTTCTTTCTTAATGAAAGTTGCTTTATGCAATGTTAAGAATAAAGCTTTCCCACGCGATTGATGTTTCTAACTTATGAAATAAAATGTTATTTGCAATTCAGAAAGTCAGTTTTTCGTGTGTTAGAAGTTCTATGCAAAGAGAGTTATGTTCCATGCTAAATTTCATTCAAAGTTATGTTATGTTCAAGTGCTTCAATGCACAACACTTAGTTTATAGCTTCTGTGAACACTAATGCTGTTGAAGTACTTCTTGAGCATATGAAGAGAAAGCAAGTCCAAATGAGCTCCAAAGCTTCTTTCTCTCACTTGTGGCGCCAGGATCTGATTTACAAACATCCTGTGTCTTGGGCCTCTGTGGAATTCGGCTCCTAGTGTTTCAACTATGTTCTTGATCAAATCTTAAATTGTCTGATTCGTTCTGATATCCTACATATAGAGCACTGTTAGTTTAGAGCTTCTGTGAACAGTAATGCTTTGTAAGTGCTTCTGAGCATATGAAGAGAAAGCAAGCCCAGATTTAATGCAAAGCTTCTTTCTGAATGAAGAAAGTTGCTTTATGCAATGTTAAAAATAAAGCGTTCCAACATGACTGATGTTTCTGCCTTATGAAATTAAATGTTATTCGCAATGCAGAAAGAAAGTTTTTCATGTGTTAGAAGTTCTATGCAAATACAGTTATGTTACAGCTTCAATGCACAGCAGTGTTAGTTTAGAGCTTCTGTGAACACTAATGCTTTTGTAGTTCTTCTGAGCATATGAAGAGAAAGCAAGCCCATATGTGCTCCAAAGCTTCTTTCTGGGTGAGAGAAAGTTGATTTATGCAAAATTAAGAATAAAGCTTTCTCACATGCAAGATGTTTCTGACTGATTAAATTAAATGTTATTTGCAATGCAGAAAGACAGTTTTTCATGTGTTAGAAGTTCTATGCAAATACAGTTATGTTAGAGCTTCAGTGCACAGCACTGTTAGTTTTGAGCTTATGTGAACAGTAATGCTGTGTTAGTGCTTCTGATCAAATGAAGAGAAGGCCAGCCAACATATGCTCCAAAGATTCTTTCTCAATGAGAGAAAGTTGGTTTATACAATGTTAAGAATAAAGCTTTCCAACATTATTTATGTTTCTGACTTATGGAATTAAATGTTATTTGCAAGGCAGAAAGACAGTTTTTCATGTGTTAGAAGTTCTATGCACGGAAAGTTATGTTAGAGCTTCAATGCACAGTTTGTTAGTTTACAGTGTTAGTTTACAGCTTCTATGAACAATCATGCTGTTTTAGTGCTTCTCTGCAATTGTGGAGAAAGCAAGACCAGATTTGCTGCAAAGTATCTTTCTGAGTGAGAAAATGTTGCCTTTTGCAGGTAAGAGTAAAGCTTGCCCAAATAAAAGATGTTTCTGACTTATGAAATTAAAAGTTTTTTGCATAGCAGAAAGACAGTTTCTAGTCTCTTAGAAGTTATATGCAAAGAAAGTTATGTTAGAGCTTAAATGCACAGCACTGTTAGTTTAGAGCTTCTCTGAACACTAATGCTGTTGTAGTGCTTCTGAGCAAATGAAGAAAAAGCAAGCCCAGATTTGCTGCAAAACGTCTTTCTGAGTGAGAAAAAGTTGCCCTATGCAGTTAACAGTAAAGCTTGCCCAAATAAAAGATGTTTCTGAAATATCTGGCAATATACCTGGCAATAAAGCTCATTCTGATTCTGATTCTGATTCATATGAAGAGAATGCAAGCCCACATATGCTCCAAAGCTTCTTTTTCAGTGAGAGAAAGATGATTTATGCAAAGTTAAGAATAAAGCTTTCTCACATGGAAGATGTTTCTGACTAATGAAATGAAATGTTATTTCCAATGCAGAAAGACAGTTTTTCATGTGTTAGAAGTTCTATGCAAATAAAGTTATGTTAGAGCTTCAGTGCACAGAGCTTCTGTAAACACTAATGCTGTGTTAGTGCTTCTGTGCAAATGAAGAGAATGCAAGCCCATATGTGCTCCAAAGCTTCTTTCTGGGTGAGAGAAAGTTGATTTATGCGAAATTAAGAATAAAGCTTTCTCACATGGAAGATGTTTCTCACTGATTAAATTAAATGTTATTTGCAATGCAGAAAGAGTTTTTCATGTGTTAGAAGTTCTATGCAAATAAAGTTATGTTAGAGCTTCAGTGCACAGAGCTTCTGTGAACACTAATGCTGTGTTAGTGCTTCTGTGCAAATGAAGAGAAAGCACGCTCACATATGCTCCAAAGCTTCTTTCTCAATGAGAGAAGGTTGCCTTATGCAATGTTTAGAACAAAGCTTTCCCATATGATTGATGTTTCTGCCTATTGAAATTAAATGTTATTTGCAATGCAGAAAGACAATTTTTCATGTTTTAGAAGTTCTTTCCAAAAAAGTTATGTTAGAGCTTCAATGCACAGCTCTGTTAGTTTAGAGCTTCTATGAACAGTAATGCTGTTGTAGTGCTTCTGAGCTTTTGAAGAGAAAGCAAGACCAGATTTGCTGCAAAGCTTCTTTCTCAGTGAGAGAAGGTTGCCTTATGCAATATTAAGAGTACAGCATGCCCAAATAAAAGATGTTTCTGACTTATGAAATGCAAAGTTTTTTGCAAAGCAGAAATACAGTTTTTCATGTCTTAGAAGTTATATGCAGAGCTTCTCTGAACACTAATGCTGTTGCAGTGCTTCTGAGCTTTTGAAGAGAAAGCAAGACGAGATTTGCTGCAAAGCTTCTTTCTCAGTGAGAGAAGGTTGCCTTA
>NW_015536561.1:0-445 GCF_001515605.1 Sinocyclocheilus anshuiensis
TGTGTGTGTGTGTGCACTTCCGAGTATGGGACACCATACCTGGCTACACATCACGCCACTTTTGCTTTCATTTTCACTTGCTGATGTTTGCAAATGTTTAGGATGATTCGAGAAATGTACCAAAGGGACTAAGAAACCATTAAAACTGAAATATGTGAAATATAGTTGAATTGATTAATAATAAAATACTTTTTAATACCAGATCTGTTAAGCATTCAAATGTAAACTCAAAAAAGGCAATGTGAATGTAATAAAGTGTAGAGGAAATAGAATTTGATTATTTTCTATATTGATGATTCTAAATTAGACTGATTGGGATAAAAAGGGACACTGAAATAAATGAAATGAAAATGTTAAAGGGGTCATATGATGCGATTTCCATTTTTTCCTTTCTCTTTGGAGTGTTACAAGCTCTTGGTGCATAAAGAAGATCTGTAAAGTTGCA
>NW_015536561.1:832-1232 GCF_001515605.1 Sinocyclocheilus anshuiensis
AACTTCGCGCTGTGGATCGCCGGATCGGCTTTCACCATGGACGAAGCGGAGTCCAGCCCGGGGTCATCACATGTGGTCACTCTAGTCCGCCAGCCTCCACTCACTCAGCCCGCCGACCACCGCTCATTCTAGCCTGCAGTGTGTGACGCTGTGTGACAAATTTTATGGAGGACTGGGAGTAGATGGGTCTGTGCTCAAAGGCTGTCCTATAAAGTGGGTCAGTTCCAACTTTGCAAGGACAGTCTGGCGCTTCTGACTCACAGCCTGTAAGTACATTTTTTTTATATTTAAAGAATTTGCCACTAATGATTCAAACGCGAGTTTGAGCAGTGAAGAGTAGCACTTGTTGTTTGTCATTTCTCCGATCACAAATGCAGACATGGTTTTATGTTTACGCTGC
>NW_015536561.1:1327-13175 GCF_001515605.1 Sinocyclocheilus anshuiensis
GTAATTATGTCCCCACTGGATGCAACAAATGCCTCGTTTGTAATGGGGTTTATTGGTTTTGTCTTGCCGTGCCGGGAGACGGCGTCACAGTATGTTAAGGGGCGTAACATTTCCGTCACACGCTTGAGGTATTCAGTCAATCACAACGCACTGGATAGCTGGCCAATCAGAGCACACCTAGCTTTTCAGATGATGAGCTTTGTAAAAATCGACGTGTTTCAGAAAGGCAGGGCATAGAGGAGAAACAATAATGTGAAAATAATGTGTTTTTTTAACCTTAAACCGCATAAACACATTGCATTACACCAAATACACAATATAATGTTCTTCTTAGCAACGTCATATGACCCCTTTAAGTTCCATTTTATTCATTCTTTTGTAACTGTAACAGAAACCTCTACAGAACTTCTGTTTAATTTATTGCATCAGTGTGAAGAAATATCATTGACGAATGAGAAGCCTGATATCTGTGCTGTTTCTGGTGCTCTTCTGCTCTGTGCAGATGATCTCAAGTGGCGAGGACTCTTTTTGTTAAATAAAACTTAGTTTTACTTGTTGCAATTTAGTGTTCCACTTGGTGATTTGAAAATATAGGTAGATATGTACTTGTGATTTTCTCAAAAATATTTGTCTTTTTTGTAAATGAACAAACAGATTCACAATATTTTTCTGATTTGGGATATTTCAGCTTTAGTATTTGATGCGGCACAATCAAAGTGCTGTGGAGAGCTCACTAATGTGAAGATTCGTCTGAAATGGGTGGCGTCTTAATACTGGACCAGCAGCAGCTGTCCTAGATGAGCTATTGAGTGTATGATGAGTGTGGATCCAGAGGCCAGCTGGTTGAGCAGATTTGAACAGCAGAACAACAGTCTAAAAGATTATTAGACTCTTGCACTATTTCTAACTTGTACATACCATTTTTAATGAAATGATATGTTTGGTTTCAGTTAGTTCATAAAATATAAATGATGAAATTACCCTAATGTAGTAACATTTTTTTATCTTCCACTGCATATATTTTGAAAGCAAACTCTTCATTTGAGATTATTTTTATTTTTGATTTAAAAGTCAATAATAAAGGTAGATACTTAGATATTGGCTAATACAAAAGTAATACAAAAAAATCTAATAAATAAATAAAAAATATACATATGTATGCTGAGCCACAGGGCCTGCAATACTCACACTTGGCCTCTTGAGAACTTGTGCAAGCACCAAGAAGTAAGTGCACAAGATTGTCCCAGGTCTGAAAAGTGCCAAAAGTTCACCACCACACTATCTCTAATACTACTTCAGAGCAGCCCACAGTAACTTCTAGGTCTGTACGGTAAAAAACAGACTGGTATGAAATGTTTACATGCCATCTTAAATAGACAAATTTTCATTTTAGTCTGTCTGAAAATAAGATTTTATAGTAGATCACAACATTTTTGTCTTAGTGTCACTAACTGTGAATGAAAAGCTGCCCATTTCCTGTCATTACATTTGCATATTTTAATTCTGTGAACCAGTTTAACTGGTGGCTGAATTATTCTAACTGCTCTATTAGACCAACAAGTGTCACAAGAAACAAGAAGTGGTTTTGTTTTCTTAGAGCAGGGGTTCTCGGCCCTGTTTCTGGTGGTCTAACTTAAGTTTAGTGCTTTAATTAAACACACCTGAACCAGTTAATCAAGGTCTTTGGGTTTACTTGTGAGCAAAGGGGTCAAGCTTAAGCACCTGATATTTAGTGACAGCACAATTCAGATTTGATCATAAAATCTTCTGATTTAGTTCATTTAATGCTGAGCTTGACTGGCCCGAAAAAGAGGAAGTTATGTGTTGTTTTGCTGAAGCACGTTTTCAGAGAATCTGAAAGAAAAGTACTTGCCACATTTTCACGAGCGACAAAGCAGAAAAAGGATGAAGGAAAAAAAGAGCTAAAAACAACTCTCATTCTACAAAGTTGATACTCAGAAATGGATTTACATGAATGCCTTTATGAGGAATATGTCTCTGACTATATATATAAGAAGGTGTTCAGACGTTATTCTGAACACAACAGCTCTGAGATCTTCAAGCTCTACAGAACTTCTACAGATTTGTTCTGTCGTTGTGAAGAAACATCTTGAAGAATGAGAAGCCTGATGTGTGTGCTGTTCCTGGTGCTCTTCTGCTCTGTGCAGATGACTTCAAGTGGTGAGGGCTTTCATTTTGAATCAAGAAGAATATATTGATTTCAGATCATTTATGGCAGGTTTAGTTTCATTTGTTGCATTTTTCTAATCCTTTTTTTTTTTGCATTATCATGGTATAAATTGGTGATATTTTGCATGTCTTTATATTTCAGCTCCCTTCTCATTTAATGTGGAAAACTGCTGTATAGCATTCACTAATGTGAAGATTCCTCTGAAACTGGTGGTGTCTTACTACCATACCAGCAGCAACTGTCCCAGGCAGGCCATTGTGTGAGTGTCATCAATCTCATTTTAAACTGCAAGGTTAACCTAAATTAGACTCTCCATTAAAAACATTTGATCTAAATGTTGTTTTTGTATAATTTTCCAGGTTTCAGACACAAACAGGGAAAAAGCACTGTGTAGATCCAGAGAGCACCTGGGTGAACAGCCATGCTGCGAAACTGAACAGCAGAACAACAGTCTAAAAGAAGCTACATATTTTTATTTAAACTGTGCTTTTCATGTTGTAAATTCCACCCTTGTGCTATTTCTGATGTATATATAAAATATTTTATTTACAGAATAATTCATGTAATTGGGTTCAGTTTTTAATAAAATATAAATGACAAAATTATTATCATTTAGTGATGTTTTAATCCTCTATTGAATGCATGTTCTACAGTATTCTGCATTTTATTATTAATCTTTTAATTTATTTATTTATTTGGTATTGTTACTATACTATTAAAGAATAAGCAAAGCATTTTTTTAAATATCTCACTGAGACTAACGTGAATTGTCTAAATCTGACTGAAATATCTAATCTGCTTTAGCAACACATTTCTCTTCTCATTTGAGCACTAAATACTATATACTTGATTATATTAATAGAATTAGATATTAAATATCTACAGTAGTGTGTCCTTCCTGGTACTGTCCTGCAGTCATACTGTATACTGAAATCTAGTGGTGGAAGTTTTCAGTCTGATAGGCTTTCAATGAGAAAGAACAAAGATGAAACTATACTAGGCTACATTAGATATTATGCAAAGATTTCCCAAAGTATTAGACTATAATAAAAACCATTTAAAAACCATTTGTCCTCTGCAATGGTAAGATTACCATTTACATTGAACTGTTTGCTATATATTTGCAGTCTAAAACAAAAATGATGAAAGAAAAAAATATGTACAAGAAGTTTCTGAGGAACGCAAGTTGTCTTGTGAGTTCTTAAAAGGACCCTGCAGATCTGCGGATGGATCTTTAGAAATTTCGAGAGACGCTCCTTCTTTTTGTTTTAGTCAGAAAAAGGTGATTTTTTTTTTTTTTAAATAGTTATGTGGCATGTAGGCTAAGTATGGTAATCAAGCCATACTTGGAATTTGTCCTCTGCACTTCCAGCAGTGAGTAGTGAACACACACACACACCGTGGACACACACACACGGAGCAGTGGGCAGCCATTTTTGCTGTAGCGTCCGGGGAGCAATTGGGGTTAGGTGCCTTGCTCAAGGGCACCTCAGCTGTGGGTAATGAGGATGGAAGGTAGCCTACTGAGAATGCCGGTATGAGAACTGAACCCACGACTCTCTAACCATTAGACCACAACTGCCCCTTTTAGTCTGACTGAAAATAACAATTTAAAGTGAATGTTTAACTCCCAAATAAATCACACAGTTGTTGGAGGTAATTCTGTAGGTGTGTGTTAATATTAGGGTCATTTTTCAAAGCAGAATCTCCACATTTTCAGATTGTAGTATTGTTGAATGAGCAAGTGATTTTTTTTTTCTGGCACAGAGGGGAGGTTAATGCGCAGTGTGTTTTGTGTAGATGGCCTCATTTTTAACATAATGGCTCTGATTTACAAAGAAGCACCAGATAGACCATGGTAGACTATCAGAGATAGAAGTTAGAGGGCATTTGCTTCACATCCTCATTGAGAGCTAAGCACCCCTAAAGTTTAATAACAGTGCGTTAGTGCTAACTGCAATAAAACACACCTGAACCAGTTAATCAAGGTCTTTGGGTTTACTTGTGAGCATGCAAGGAGTGAAGGTTTAGTATCTGATATTTGGTGATAGCACATTTCAGATTTGATTATAAAATCATCACATTTAGCATGACAGGCCTGAAAAAAGGAAGCTGTGTGTTGTTCCCCTGAAGCACATTTTCATTGAATTTGAACGAAAAGTACCTTCCACTTTCTTGCATGAGTGGTAAAGCAGAAAAAAGGACAAGGAAAAGGAAGAGCTAAAAACGACTCTCATTCTACAATGTTGATACTCAGAAATGGATTTTCATGAATGCCTTTATGAGGAATATGTCTCCTACTATGTATATAAGAAGGTGTTCAGACGTTATTCTGAACACAACAGCTCTGAGATCTTCAAGCTCTACAGAACTTCTACAGATTTGTTCTGTCGTTGTGAAGAAACATCTTGAAGAATGAGAAGCCTGATGTGTGTGCTGTTCCTGGTGCTCTTCTGCTCTGTGCAGATGACTTCAAGTGGTGAGGGCTTTCATTTTGAATTAAGACAAAATGTATAGTTTTCAGAATATTTATGGAAGGTTTAGTTTCATTTGTTGACATTTGGTGATTTAAAAATAAAGATATAACAGCTCAAAATCTTTTTTTTTTCCATTTTTTGCATGAATAATGATTTGTGATATTTTGCATATCTTCATATTTCAGCTCCCCATGCAATTGTTGCACTATCAAACTGCTGTGTAGAGTTCAATAATGTGAGGATTCCTCTAAAGCAAGTGGTGTCTTACTTCTGGACCAGCAGCACCTGTGCCAAACGCGCTATTGTGTGAGTGTCATCTTAGCTATTATTTCATTTTCAAACGCTAACGTGAACCTCAGTGAGACACTCTTCTGAAGTATTTGACTTAAATCATGTTTTTGTGTTTTTTCCTTTAGGTTTAAGACAGTTGTTGGGATAGAGATCTGTGTAGATCCAGAAACGACCTGGGTGAACCACCATGTTGATAAAGTGGACAAAAAAACAGCAACTGCAGCTGCTGCTGCGTCAACAATCTCTCCTACAGCAAAGACTCAGAGCCTCACAATCTAAAGGAAGCTACACTGTTTCTATTTGATCTCTGCATTTCATATTGTATATTTGACCACTATTTCTGATGTGTATATGAATATGTATTCTACAACATAATGTATGTAAATAGATCCATTTGTTTTGATAATTGTTTAAATAAAATATAAATTATAAATTTATCATCATGTAGTGATGTTTTTTTCCTTTCATGGATTTTTGTATTTAGTCTTTTTATTTAAATCGAATTTAAACATTTTATTTTTATTTAAAAGTCAGTATTAAATGTAGATGTGTGATACAAAAACATCTAGTAAATAAAAATAAAAAATCTAATAAATAAATATAAAAAGTAATATTCAGTTTTCAAATTTATTCCATTGTTACACAAAGTTCTTCTTCTAGACAACAGAGACACTTAAAGGGTTAGTTCACCCAAAAATTAAAATTAGCCCATAAATTACTCACCCTCAAGGCATCCTAGGTGTATATGAACTTCTTCTTTCAGATGAATCCAGTCGGAGTTATATTAAAAATTGTCTTTGATCTTTCGAGCTGTTTAATGGCACTCAGCGGGTGTTGCAGCGCATCAGTCCAAAAGAAGTCAAATAAAAAGCGCCCATCCTTAATAAAAAGTGTCTCACACGGCTCCGGGAGGTGAACAAAGGCCTCCTGTAGCGAATCGATGTGTTTTTGTAAGATAAATAACCATATTTAAAACGTAATAATCAATTTAGTCTAGCTTGCGCTCACTGTTGTACACGGAAGCAGCTCCGGGCGGATGACGTATGAGGTCGGCTTTGCGCATGCGCCGCTCAGAAGTGACGAACGCGGAAGCGCAGCGGAGAGATCAAAACAAAACAACGGTCACCAATTAGAAGTACAAAACGAGGATGTGTAAACAAGAATGTCGGAGTATTGTAACCAACCTGAATCAGTAAAACATATAATAATAGAATGTCATGCATATGAAAGTAAGAGAATAATATTAAAAGAAGTATTTGAAAAATATAAACTTAAATTTACTTTGGAAAAATATACTTGGAACAGCACTAAGGAAAACATACGTACAGTTAATTTCATATCTGAAAGAGACAGGTCTACTAGAACAAATATGAAGATCATAGAATAGTAGTTTTTTTTCTTCCTTCTTTTCTGGCTTTTTATTTCACTTATTTCACTTTTGGACTGATGCACTGCAACACCCGCTGAGTGCCATTAAACAGTTTGAAAGATCAAAGACAATTTTTAATATAACTCCGACTGGATTCGTCTGAAAGAAGAAAGTCATATACACCTAGGATGACTTGTGGGTGAGTAATTTATGGACTAATTTTCATTTTTGGGTGAACTAACCCTTTAAGCAAATCCTCGTAACATACAATTTGAAGTTTTCATTCAGGACTTCCGTTCAAAAACTCGGGAAGTCTTAATTCATTTCAAACAATTTTTTGTATAATTAATTAATTTAAATTAATGTTTCTAATAGACACATTTATAGCAGAACCTCAAGTAAACTACATGTTATTTTGTTTAGTCATATACAGGTGGGAGCTTTTTCAATTTATTACTCAGAATGACTACAACACCTTTAAAGATTTATTCAGTGAAGTACAGCAGGATATAGGACATGGTTGAGTATTATTTTACGTATAAAATATAATTATTGTAATGCTTGTAATGTCCATTTATAGTCTTTACACAGCAGCTTGGCTCCTTACATGTTTAAAACCCTGCTAATTTCAAGACGCTGACGTCACGTGGGTCACCTGCAGTGTAAGACGCTCAAAGCTCAAGACGTTCGGTTAGACGTTCGATCGGTCGGTCGTTCGAACGTTTGATTTAAGCAAACGTACCACGCTTCCGCCAATCCCCGCCTTGCAGCAATTATTGACGGAAGGTGGGCGTGGTCAGCTCGGAATGCATTCTCAAATTGAATTTTGCTACACATATCCCACGGCGTCATGATGAAAATGCAATCCTAAGTGTTCTAACTGTTAGTCTAAATGCATTTAGGACAAATAGCATTTAAATGATCATTATGCTACCATTTCTGCTTGAACATGTTACACATATCAAATCAATTTGTGTTATACATTTTAGTTTAATACCTCAGATGGTGAGTAATCTGTGCTTCTGTTGATTTTTTTCTCCTTAATGTTTAAAGTGTTAGGCTCCAAATTCAGTTTTCTGCAAAGGAGACTTTATTTAAACAATCTAATCTTTTTTTTGTTTGTTTTTGTTTTTTTGTTATCTATTTCTGAAAATATTGGATAACCATTATTTTTTTCAGGTTCTACTGCAAGTGACATTGCAAACAGTATCTGCTGCTTTAATACACGAAATATCAGAATACCTCTTCAGCGGCTGGAGTATTATTACTGGACAAGTGACATTTGCCCTCTCAGACACATTGTGTGAGTATTCTCTCGATATGTTTAGATGTAGCTACTTTATATTGTTACTAATATTTAGTATTTACTTAACGTACATGTTGTTTTAATGCTTTTGTCTGTAATGTGCTCTAGATTTGTTACAGCTCCCGAGGATCCTAGCACTCCAAAGAAACAATTCTGTATGGACCCTGAAAATAAGTGGGTCCAGCGGGCCATTAACCACTTGGACAAAAAGCATGCTAAAAATTCAGCAAAATGAAACTTGGAATTTTTTTTTTACATTTCTACGATACACACACACACACACACCTGTACATATGAGTAAAACTGTAAAATAAACTTGTTATTGTATTGTAACGTTTTAGTGAGTTACCATTGTAATGTGTATTATTCAAATGTGTGGATCTCATCATTATCAATAATATTATGTCAACAGTAATTCTTAAGCTACTGATCTGATGTAAATTTTAAATGAGCTGTATAAAGAATATTGCATATAGAGTGTGGTATGTACATTTCTTTGATAATTCTTTAATAATTGTCATTATTAAAGTCTACCTATTGTCTAGGCCTGCCTTTTTATTAAATATTTACTTTACAATTTACTTCAGTTAAGGTTAATTGACAGTTTTATTAGAATCAAGTGGCAGTTAGTGTAACTACATTTACTTCAAATATTTTATATATAATGATAAACATGACACATTGCAACTACTATTTGAATATTCCACTAGAGGGCACATGTACATCATTAAAGATTTATGATCCAAATTTATTTATTTATATATTTGTTTTGTAAGTATCACAGACATTTCCATCAAGTGGACCAACCAATTAATGACTTTTATTTTTGGGTGAATTATTCTTTTTACTTCTGAGTACTTTTATTTATGACATACTTGTTTGCATTATATTATCAGTTATATTACTTACAATTTAATTACATATTATATGAGCATTATATTGACCTGCTTTTTTTAAGTGTTATATTTACATTAGTCATAAAAAAAAAAACTATATCAGTTGACCAGAGATATTTGATATTAGTTCTAAATCTGTTTTTAAATATTAGGCACTTGCAGAGATTGTGCACATGTGCAAGAAATGTAAGGAATAAATTTTATCCGAAAAGCAATGCAGAATTGCTTAAATAAAGAGTACTTTATTGTCTAGCAAGGTGGTCTTTGCAGCTAAAGCATTATTTTTTATGAGAGCCAAAACAATGAATTTAATTGTTTTATATGGTCTAATTCGAAGAAACTATATTATGCATATTGAATATTATGGCCAAGACAGATATAATATAACATTTAATGAAAAAAATATTGAAAGTAAGTGTTCAATATTTTAATTAGCTAAATTGTGCTCAAATAAGTATTATAAAGAACCACAGTCCGAAGACAACTTTAGAAATTCACTAAATTGTTAATGTCCACAAAACATACAGCTAATGTACAATGTAGGATCATTCAACAAAACAAATATTAATGATACAATTCATTTTTTTTTTTTTTTATAATAAAAGCACAATAAATAATGACAACCCATACAACCCTTGGTTAATAAAAAAGTCTTATTAAAATGACCTCCCACAGACTTTTATTATTATTTTATTTGTTTATTTGTGTGTGTGTGTGTTTTGAAGTATTGCGTATGTATCTGCCTAGTCAACTTCACACACAGCATCTTTTTCATTCTTCCTCCGGCCTCGTGATTGCCACTACAAATACCACAATCCTTTGTTAAATACAGCGATCCAATGAAATGCGAGGGTGGGCGGGATTCTATGACATCACTACAAGCGGACAGTCGCTGACCAATAGGGGTTGAATTCTCTAGGAGGAGGACAATCGCCTTTCATGCTCGCAGCATTGTAACATTTTTCCCCGGCCGATGCTTGCATGCTTGTTTTAGTCCTGTGCACGTTTACCTCCCTTAAAAATCCATTCATTTAGTCCAACTCCGAATCAGCCGTAAGGGTTCGTCGTCGCTTCTGCACTCGACCCTTTTTGAGTCGACTCATCTTTTTATGCCTGATCTATTGGGGTTCAGAGTGGGTGTTGTCACAGGACAATGATCGAGAGACACGACTCAGCTGTTTCCAGCGTTGCTGTGAGTACAATTTTCATGCATTTATCCAGAAAATACATTTAAGACACATCTGTATGGAATAAAATCACTGTCGAAAATAATCGTACGTAATTCAAAGCATTTGTGTGTCATTTTAATTTACTCGTGCGTAATTTAAAAGTATTGTATGTAATTCTGTTTTTTGTCAGAGTTGGATTCCAAAATCTACGCCCACGACAGTTTACAGATACGAGATTGTGTGTGTTTGTTAGAGTACAACTCCAAAATGTACGACTATGACAGTTTACAGACACAACGCTTGTTTTCACAACAGCTCTGTTACACGCACGACATGCGAATTGTGACCACGAAGTGCGGTGTGCTATAGGACTGTCAAAAATACGTCATCATTGTCACAGGCGTTACTATCCGAGGGAAGATGAATCGATTCCACGAAGTGCGCATTTTTCAATCCTACCAATAAGCAATTTTCTTTCTTTTCTCCCATGCACGGTACTTTTTCACAAATCGATCTCTTTCTTATTGACAAGAAGTTGCTCCCTTCTGTTAGTTCCTGTTTCTACAATCCTATAGTTATTTCAGATCATGCTACTGTCATAATGGATATTTCATTTCCTGGTAGATCTTTATCGCGATCCCCATGGCGCTTTAACTCGTCATTACTTTCTGATCCTGATTTCATTACAACCATTGACAGCCGCATTGATCTTTTCATCTCCACCAATGTTACTCCAGACGTGTCAGCGTCTACAATTTGGGAGGCATGCAAAGCTTATCTGCGCAGAGAGATAATATCTTATTCTGCTTTTAGTAGGAAGTCCACTGTTGAAAAGAGCATCTCTATTTCTAAAGAACTGGTAGATATACAGTCCAGATGTGTTGACGCAAATGACCCTGAACTTATAAAATAATTGCTTATGAAAAAGGCTGAATTTGATATTTTGACTGCTGATGGGGCAACTGAAGCATTATTAAAGTCTCGCCATAAGTATTATGAGTTTGGAGATAAACTAGGCAAAATTTTGGCCCTCCAGATTCGAGAATCTGCTTCAGAGCAACACATCACACAAATTAGTACTGTTGATGGCACAACTATTGATCCTCAAACTATCAATGACCAATTTAGGAATTTTTATGCCTCATTATACAGGTCTGAGTGTTCATCTGATGAAGCTCAATTGGACAACTTTTTTAGGCCCTTAAACATTCCTTCCATTGACTGTGATACATCTTCCAAGCTGGATGAGCCTTTTACAGTAGAAGAAGTCAAAGGGGCGTTATTCTCAATGCAGAATGGGAAGTGTCCAGGGTCTGATGGCCTTCCCACTGGATTTTTTAAGACGTTTGCTGATAAACTCTCCCCATTACTGCTAAATATTGTGACGAGTTGGCTGCCTCCCCCTAATTATCAGCATCACCCCATCCCTTAATCGCCGCCCTTCGCCAGGCTCCCGACGGGAGTGGGTGCGTGAGAGAGGAGGGGCGCTGAAATAGCCAGGGCTGGCGGCGTGTGATGGGGCACACCTGAACCGAATGGAGCCTCATCACCGCCGCTGTTTAAATGCCGAGCGCGCCTCTCCTCGGGAGACCGGTCTCTTCCCCGTGCATGCACACTGGTGTCCTCGTGGGTCCAGGAAGGGTGCATAGAGGGACTCCCGTGCCGCCAGAGCCGTGAGCTACCGGACCCGCGGTCCGGATGAGAACCGCACCTGTTACACGGCCGTCGGGCCAGGAGGACGGGCCGTCTAGTCCCTTCAAGCGCCGTGGGCCAAGGCGAGAAGGATGCAGCCGCTGGAAGAAGCCGCCGCCCCTTTCGCCCCGGACTGGAGATGGGAGCGTGTGCGGCCGCCGGACTCCGCCCCTTACCTGGACCCTTCCTTCCTGACCACTGCCCTTCCCTGCACAAACCCCGCAGCACGACGAGGACACCAGATCCCCTGTTTTATTTCTCCTCTGAACACGCTGATCATTTCCTGCTTTTATGAAGCCCCTGCCTCAGAAATACACGATGAGCTCTGATTGGTTGGCTGGCCCAGTGTGTTGTGATTGGCTAAACCGCCTAGTGCGAGTCTAAACTAGTGTTGTCACGGTACCAAAATTTCAGTATTCGGTACCAATACCAGTGAAAATCCACGGTTCTCGGTACC
>NW_015536561.1:13353-22138 GCF_001515605.1 Sinocyclocheilus anshuiensis
TTTCCCTAAATTTGTATATATACTGTTTGAATGACAGCTTGGTAAATCTGTTGGCAATCAAATATTCAATATCCCAACTCATCATAAGTACTTGGTACATTATCAGCGCTGCGGCAGACGTTCAAACTAATATCAGTAATTTACGTCTCTTTGATGATTGGTTGATATCAGAAGAGAGGCTAGCCTCCCTTGCAAGGGTTCTTTTCTCAACACTCCTCAGCGCTGAAAGTGAACACTCGATGCTGATTGGTGGTCCAGAGAATCAGCATAGGGGATTTCTTTCAACACAAAAACTATTTTACCATCTCTATATAATGGACTACTGGCAGTTCACCGTATACTCTTACTTTCTCTGTCTCTCATGTGGTGTATCATACCTGGAGAATGAAGACCTTCATGAAGACTTCATTGCTGTTTCTGACGCTGTGCTGTGCTCTGCAGTTTAATACCTCAGATGGTGAGTAATCTGTGCTTCTGTTGATTTTTTTCTCCTTAATGTTTAAAGTGTTAGGCTCCAAATTCAGTTTTCTGCAAAGGAGACTTTATTTAAACAATCTAATTAATTTTTTTTTTTTTTTTTTTTTTTATCTATTTCTGAAAATATTGGATAACCATTATTTTTTCAGGTTCTACTGCAAGTGACATTGAAAACAGTATCTGCTGCTTTAATCCACGAAATATCAGAATACCTCTTCAGCGGCTGGAGTATTATTACTGGACAAGTGACATTTGCCCTCTCAGACACATTGTGTGAGTATTCTCTCGATATGTTTAGATGTAGCTACTTTATATTGTTACTAATATTTAGTATTTACTTAACGTACATGTTGTTTTAATGCTTTTGTCTGTAATGTGCTCTAGATTTGTTACAGCTCCCGAGGATCCTAGCACTCCAAAGAAACAATTCTGTATGGACCCTGAAAATAAGTGGGTCCAGCGGGCCATTAACCACTTGGACAAAAAGCATGCTAAAAACTTAAATTAAACTTGGAAAAAAAATTCTACATTTCTACACCGATACACAAACACACACCCCTGTACATATGAGTAAAACTAAAATAAACTTGTTATTGTATTGTAACGTTTTAGTGAGTTACCATTGTAATGTGTATTATTCAAATGTGTGGATCTCATCATTATCAATAATATTATGTCAACAGTAATTCTTAAGCTACTGATCTGATGTAAATTTTAAATGAGCTGTATAAAGAATATTGCATATAGAGTGTGGTATGTACATTTCTTTGATAATTCTTTAATAATTGTCATTATTAAAGTCTACCTATTGTCTAGGCCTGCCTTTTTATTAAATATTTACTTTACAATTTACTTCAGTTAAGGTTAATTGACAGTTTTATTAGAATCAAGTGGCAGTTAGTGTAACTACATTTACTTCAAATATTTTATATATAATGATAAACATGACACATTGCAACTACTATTTGAATATTCCACTAGAGGGCACATGTACATCATTAAAGATTTATGATCCAAATTTATTTATTTATATATTTGTTTTGTAAGCATCACATTTACATGTCCATCAAGTGGACCAACCAATTAATGACTTCACAACAAGGATTTTTATTTTTAGGTTAATTATTCTTTTTACTTCTGAGTACTTTTATTTATGACATACTTGTTTGCATTATATTATCAGTTAAATTATATTAATTAAAATTTAATTACGTATTATATGAGCATTATATTGACCTGCTTTTTTAAGTGTTATATTTACATTAGTCATAAAAAAAAATATCAGTTGACCAGAGATATTTGATATTTATTCTAAATCTGTTTTTAAATATTAGGCACTTGCAGAGATTGTGCACATGTGCAAGAAATGTAAGGAATAAATTTTATCCGAAAAGCAATGCAGAATTGCTTAAATAAAGAATACTTTATTGTCTAGCAAGGTGGTCTTTGCAGCTAAAGCATTATTTTTTATGAGAGCCAAAACAATTAATTTAATTGTTTTATATGGTCTAATTCGAAGAAACTATATGATGCATATTGAATATTATGGCCAAGACAGATATAATATAACATTTAATGAAAAAAATATTGAAAGTAAATGTTCAATATTTTAATTAGCTAAATTGTGCTCAAATAAGTATTATAAAGAACCACAGTCCGAAGACAACTTTAGAAATTCACTAAATTGTTAATGTCCACAAAACATACAGCTAATGTACAATGTAGGATCATTCAACAAAAATAATGATACAATTACTAATTTTTTCTTGAGTAATAAAAGCACAATAAATAATGACAACCCATACAACCCTTGGTTAATAAAAAAAGTCTTATTAAAATGACCTCCCACAGACTACCAAGTAACATGTAATATTAATAACTTCTCTGTGTGTAATGATAGACCTACTCTTACAAGCTCAAAGACATTTAGAATCTGTTTTGTCTTGGTGCCCTATTGACATTTTGTTATTTATCTGTAAATATTTTTATACAGAAACATAAACACAATGCAGAGATGGGAAGTAACAAAGTACAAATAAGCCTACTTCGTTACTGTACTTAAGTAGATTTTTCTGGTATCAGTACTCTTAGAAAAATACCCGAGATGGCTTTAAGAACACAGATAAACCATATATTGCTGAAAACCATATATTTATTGTATTGATGTTTCATCAGCTAGGCTAAAACATATCTGTCTGCATGATTTCCTGGAACGTCATAATTAAATTATATTATTTCATTGAGTCTCACTTATGCAGTTTCTGCGCGATGCCCTCCAGTGTGAATGAAACAGACATTACTTGTGTACTCACTAATGCTTACAACACCCTATTTTGGGTAAAAATAGGAAAAATAACACTTTAATTGGAAGTAAACATCCATATCCATACGTTTTTCTTTAGTGTAGAGAAGTGTCCATAAGATTTCCTGACAAAAATTAAGAAAATACTGTGACAGATTTAATAAAATAAAAAATTTTTTTTAAATGATTTATAGTTTTAGGCCCCCTGCATGTTAACAGGGGAAAACAAGTGTAAATTATGCTTGCACTCTAATTGTCTTTGTTTGCATTTCAATAAAATTTACAGTATAACTCACCTCAGTTGTGCCATTCTTAAAGCATCATAATAATTTTTAGTTGTTTCCAAGGACAAGAGGCAGAATCACCCTGAAATCTAGGATGTGGCCTATAGGTGATGGCACATTTTTTATTATTATTTTTTTTCTATGCTTGTGTTCTACATGGTGGTTGTTCAGTCTGGATACATTCATTTGAAATGTAAGTGCTTTTGTAGTAATGGCTACTTTTTACTTAAGTACATGTCAGAGCCCATACTTCTTTACTTTAACTTGAGTAAAAAAAAGTGTAGTCAGTACTTCAACCAGAGTCTTTTTAAACATGAGTAGGCCTATCTGTACTTCTACTTGAGTGAAGGAAGTGCTTGCTGTGTTTTTTTCCACCCCATAAATAATTTCCCCCTGCTCATATACAGTTTTAGCACATATAACAGCACCTTCGCATAAAGGGTAAGATGGTTTCAAGACGGAATATTGTTATACTTAGAAATCTAGACCAGTGATGCGGCTCTTTTTTTTTTGAACGAAAACTATTTCACCATCTCTATATAATGGAATACTGGCAGTTTACCACTTACTTTCTCTGTCTCTCGTGTGGTGTATCATACCTGGAGAATGAAGACCTTCGTGAAGACTTCATCACTGTTTCTGATGCTGTGCTGTGCTCTGCAGCTGAATACCTCAGCTGGTGAGTGTCTGTTTCTGTCGTATTTGTTCTCTGTCATGGGAATGGGATATAAAGCATTTCAGGCTCCGGATTTAAACTTCATTTAAACAATCTAAAACAGTTCTTAGTTATCTCTTTCTGAAAATGTTGGATAACCCTTATTTAATCTGTATTTTAAAAACCTGGAGAAGAAAAACATTAATTTTATCCGAAAAGCAATGCAGAATTGCTTAAATAAAGAATACTTTATTGTCTAGCAAGGTGGTCTTTGCAGCTAAAGCATTATTTTTTATGAGAGCCAAAACAATTAATTTAATTGTTTTATATGGTCTAATTCGAAGAAACTATATGATGCATATTGAATATTATGGCCAAGACAGATATAATATAACATTTAATGAAAAAAATATTGAAAGTAAATGTTCAATATTTTAATTAGCTAAATTGTGCTCAAATAAGTATTATAAAGAACCACAGTCCGAAGACAACTTTAGAAATTCACTAAATTGTTAATGTCCACAAAACATACAGCTAATGTACAATGTAGGATCATTCAACAAAAATAATGATACAATTACTAATTTTTTCTTGAGTAATAAAAGCACAATAAATAATGACAACCCATACAACCCTTGGTTAATAAAAAAAGTCTTATTAAAATGACCTCCCACAGACTACCAAGTAACATGTAATATTAATAACTTCTCTGTGTGGTAATGATAGACCTACTCTTACAAGCTCAAAGACATTTAGAATCTGTTTTGTCTTGGTGCCCTATTGACATTTTGTTATTTATCTGTAAATATTTTTATACAGAAACATAAACACAATGCAGAGATGGGAAGTAACAAAGTACAAATAAGCCTACTTCGTTACTGTACTTAAGTAGATTTTTCTGGTATCAGTACTCTTAGAAAAATACCCGAGATGGCTTTAAGAACACAGATAAACCATATATTGCTGAAAACCATATATTTATTGTATTGATGTTTCATCAGCTAGGCTAAAACATATCTGTCTGCATGATTTCCTGGAACGTCATAATTAAATTATATTATTTCATTGAGTCTCACTTATGCAGTTTCTGCGCGATGCCCTCCAGTGTGAATGAAACAGACATTACTTGTGTACTCACTAATGCTTACAACACCCTATTTTGGGTAAAAATAGGAAAAATAACACTTTAATTGGAAGTAAACATCCATATCCATACGTTTTTCTTTAGTGTAGAGAAGTGTCCATAAGATTTCCTGACAAAAATTAAGAAAATACTGTGACAGATTTAATAAAATAAAAAATTTTTTTTAAATGATTTATAGTTTTAGGCCCCCTGCATGTTAACAGGGGAAAACAAGTGTAAATTATGCTTGCACTCTAATTGTCTTTGTTTGCATTTCAATAAAATTTACAGTATAACTCACCTCAGTTGTGCCATTCTTAAAGCATCATAATAATTTTGAGTTGTTTCCAAGGACAAGAGGCAGAATCACCCTGAAATCTAGGATGTGGCCTATAGGTGATGGCACATTTTTTATTATTATTTTTTTTCTATGCTTGTGTTCTACATGGTGGTTGTTCAGTCTGGATACATTCATTTGAAATGTAAGTGCTTTTGTAGTAATGGCTACTTTTTACTTAAGTACATGTCAGAGCCCATACTTCTTTACTTTAACTTGAGTAAAAAAAAGTGTAGTCAGTACTTCAACCAGAGTCTTTTTAAACATGAGTAGGCCTATCTGTACTTCTACTTGAGTGAAGGAAGTGCTTGCTGTGTTTTTTTCCACCCCATAAATAATTTCCCCCTGCTCATATACAGTTTTAGCACATATAACAGCACCTTCGCATAAAGGGTAAGATGGTTTCAAGACGGAATATTGTTATACTTAGAAATCTAGACCAGTGATGCGGCTCTTTTTTTTTTGCACGAAAACTATTTCACCATCTCTATATAATGGAATACTGGCAGTTTACCACTTACTTTCTCTGTCTCTCGTGTGGTGTATCATACCTGGAGAATGAAGACCTTCGTGAAGACTTCATCACTGTTTCTGATGCTGTGCTGTGCTCTGCAGCTGAATACCTCAGCTGGTGAGTGTCTGTTTCTGTCGTATTTGTTCTCTGTCATGGGAATGGGATATAAAGCATTTCAGGCTCCGGATTTAAACTTCATTTAAACAATCTAAAACAGTTCTTAGTTATCTCTTTCTGAAAATGTTGGATAACCCTTATTTAATCTGTATTTTAAAAACCTGGAGAAGAAAAACATTTAAAAACACGTTGAATCACATTTTAGTGAACTCTTCACTTTTTCAGGCACTAAAGCAATTATGAGCGTAAACAGTATCTGCTGCTTTAATGAAATCAATATCAGAATACCTCTGAAACGGCTGGAGTCTTATTTCTGGACAAGCAGCAGCTGCCCTTTCAAACACATTGTGTGAGTATCCTCGCGATATGTTTAGATGTACACTTATATTGTTATTAATCTTTAGTATTTACTTCACATTCATGTAGTTTTAATGCTTTTGTCTGTAATCTGCTCTAGATTTGTAACAGTTCCAGATTCCAAGAAACAGAAGAAAGAAGAGATTCAGAAGAATCTATTCTGCATGGACCCTGAATATAAGTGGGTCCAGAGGGCCATTAACTACTTAGACAAGAAACATGCTTGAAATTCAACAAAATGAAACTTTCTACAAAAATACATTTTCTACATTTACACAGATAAACACACGCACACGCATACACGCGCACACACACACACACACACACACACACACACATTCGTATATATGAGTAAAACTATTTTGTACTTCTACTTGAGTGAAGGAAGTGCTTGCTGTGTTTTTTTCCACCCCATAAATAATTTCCCCCTGCTCATATACAGTTTTAGCACATATAACAGCACCTTCGCATAAAGGGTAAGATGGTTTCAAGACGGAATATTGTTATACTTAGAAATCTAGACCAGTGATGCGGCTCTTTTTTTTTTGCACGAAAACTATTTCACCATCTCTATATAATGGAATACTGGCAGTTTACCACTTACTTTCTCTGTCTCTCGTGTGGTGTATCATACCTGGAGAATGAAGACCTTCGTGAAGACTTCATCACTGTTTCTGATGCTGTGCTGTGCTCTGCAGCTGAATACCTCAGCTGGTGAGTGTCTGTTTCTGTCGTATTTGTTCTCTGTCATGGGAATGGGATATAAAGCATTTCAGGCTCCGGATTTAAACTTCATTTAAACAATCTAAAACAGTTCTTAGTTATCTCTTTCTGAAAATGTTGGATAACCCTTATTTAATCTGTATTTTAAAAACCTGGAGAAGAAAAACATTTAAAAACACGTTGAATCACATTTTAGTGAACTCTTCACTTTTTCAGGCACTAAAGCAATTATGAGCGTAAACAGTATCTGCTGCTTTAATGAAATCAATATCAGAATACCTCTGAAACGGCTGGAGTCTTATTTCTGGACAAGCAGCAGCTGCCCTTTCAAACACATTGTGTGAGTATCCTCGCGATATGTTTAGATGTACACTTATATTGTTATTAATCTTTAGTATTTACTTCACATTCATGTAGTTTTAATGCTTTTGTCTGTAATCTGCTCTAGATTTGTAACAGTTCCAGATTCCAAGAAACAGAAGAAAGAAGAGATTCAGAAGAATCTATTCTGCATGGACCCTGAATATAAGTGGGTCCAGAGGGCCATTAACTACTTAGACAAGAAACATGCTTGAAATTCAACAAAATGAAACTTTCTACAAAAATACATTTTCTACATTTACACAGATAAACACACGCACACGCATACACGCGCACACACACACACACACACACACACACACATTCGTATATATGAGTAAAACTATTTTAAAAAATGGTATTGAATTGTAAAATTTCAGAGAGTTACCATTGTAATGTGTATTATTCAAATGTGTTGATCTCGTCATTATCAATAATATTATGACAATAGGCTACTGATCTGATGTCAATTTTAAAGGAGCCGTATTATTATAACCAATAGAGAATATTGTATACAGAAGCTTTCATATGTTTGGAATTAGTTTTAGTGTCATCTACCTTTTTATTTCAATATTTACGTTACGATTTACTTCATTCTAGGTTACTTGCCAATTTTATTAGATTCTGTCAAGTAGCAGTTAGTGTAACTAATATGTACTTCAAATATTTTAATAAAAAACATTTATATTAATTTAAAAATGTCTTTGATTTATTTCTTTCCACTGATGCACAATGTTGTCTCTTACTTAAAAAGCAACCCACTAATATCAAGTCAAGTTACCTTTATTTATACAGCACTTTATACAATATAGACTGTCAACGCAGCTTTACAGTGTTAAACAAAAAATAGTGATTCAATGATGCAAACAAAATTCAGTTCTGCTGTAAAGCAGCTTTAAAAAGAAATAAACAGGCATTATTCCGTTGAAATCAGTTCATTGTTGAATTTCAGTTCAATAACTGTGTAAAGTCCATCAATTATAGAATGAGTTTAATTTATCTGTAAAGCAGATCTGGAGAAAACAGTCATGTCATCGTCCAGCTCAGTTCAGTTTAGTCCGTATATAAGGTAAAGTCAATTGCCAAATATCAGGTGTCTCCAACTAAGCAAGGCAAAAGGTGACAGTGGCAAGGGAACCCAAACAAAATCGGTGACAGAAATGGAGAAAAAAAACTTTGAACCTAGGCTCAATCTGGGGGCCAGTCCTCCTCTGGCCAGATGAACCAACTTGTTGTGTTTTAATTCCAGGCTGCATCACAAGTCAGATTTTTTTTAAATTTTATTTATGAGGTCTAATTTATGAACAAAAGGTTATCAAACATTTTAACATTCCTGTTCTATAGGAAATAACATATTGCTATTATGATAAATAGGACACGTTGTAACTACTATTTGTATATTCCACAGACCCATGTTCTGTTATTCCGAAAAAAAAATTCCCCCTTTTTATTTTTATTTATTTTGTATTATTTTATTTGTTTATTTGTGTGTGTGTGTGTGTGTGTGTGTGTGTGTGTGTGTGTGTTTTTTAATGT
>NW_015536561.1:22244-24571 GCF_001515605.1 Sinocyclocheilus anshuiensis
AAAATGTTTTTACATTTTTTTTTTTTTTTTATGATTTGGCTGCAGCCTCAGACATAATTCAAGTTTAATTCATAAATTTTCTTGCTAAAACAAAATTAATTTCATCTTAACAACACGTTTAAGTTAATGTAATATTAGGAGTCTGTATGATAAACATTGACATTTATTTAAAAAAATTATTGGAATTTTCTTGCTGTAGCATTATATATGATTCAAGTTTAATTCATACATTTTCTTGCAAACACAAAATATCCGTATGATAAAAATTAACATTATTATAATTTTTTATTTTATTTTTTTTTTTTTTTAATAATAAAAGCACAATAAATAATGACAACCCATACAACCCTTGGTTAATAAAAAAGTCTTATTAAAATGACCTCCCACAGACTTTTATTATTATTTTATTTGTTTATTTGTGTGTTTTGAAGTATTGCGTATGTATCTGCCTAGTCAACTTCACACACAGCATCTTTTTCATTCTTCCTCCGGCCTCGTGATTGCCACTACAAATACCACAATCCTTTGTTAAATACAGCGATCCAATGAAATGCGAGGGTGGGCGGGATTCTATGACATCACTACAAGCGGACAGTCGCTGACCAATAGGGGTTGAATTCTCTAGGAGGAGGACAATCGCCTTTCATGCTCGCAGCATTGTAACATTTTTCCCCGGCCGATGCTTGCATGCTTGTTTTAGTCCTGTGCACGTTTACCTCCCTTAAAAATCCATTCATTTAGTCCAAATCCGAATCAGCCGTAAGGGTTCGTCGTCGCTTCTGCACTCGACCCTTTTTGAGTCGACTCATCTTTTTATGCCTGATCTATTGGGGTTCAGAGTGGGTGTTGTCACAGGACAATGATCGAGAGACACGACTCAGCTGTTTCCAGCGTTGCTGTGAGTACAATTTTCATGCATTTATCCAGAAAATACATTTAAGGATTGCTTGGTGGTGGGCGAATTGATTCCTAGCGTGACTGTCCCTCTAATCATCTATATGTTATGGCAAGCTGGTTTCACATTTATGCCTTAAAGCTAACTAGCATCTATTTTTCTTACTAATTTCACCAATAACTATTCAATAGATACTAGTACTTATTCCAATGTTATTTACTAGGCTACATATTCAAGAAGTAACTAGTACTCTTTCATTACATACTAGTCTCTATACCAAGTCTCTATATCAAGTAACAAGTCACTATTTCTTTGTTAATGGTAACAAATGGCAAATTCTTTGGTAATGTGTGGTTCAGTTAGCAATTGTTTGTATTACTAGTAAAAAGGTAACAACATCAGTTGGAAAACATACAATAGACAGATTCCCATTGAATTTAATAGCTAATATTTGCAACTTGTCAAAGCAAAGTAAACTTGACTAGTAAAGGAATAAGCACTAGTAAATAAAAACTCTCTTCAATATTGGATTACTTTTTAGAAATGAAAAATAAATACAAGTTTCGTAAAAGTAGATACTAGTTACTTTTTAAGAAATAAATGTGAAAATAGCATGCCATAATCTAGGGTTCATAAACTTGATCCAAAGCTCACTGGTTCCTGTGTTTTATTGATAAACAACTATTGATAAAGTGAATTATGTCACATGTGTCTTAGCTCATGTAGTAAACCGTTGTAACCATATGAAAACTATAAGAAACAAACTCCTCAGAATTATGTTCTTACACTCAAACAACCCCTGCATTTTAAACATTACCTTCTATCTATAAAAGTTTCCTCATACCATACCATACTTGAGGCATAAGTGAAATGGTGAATCACATATTGTAAAAGTGAACCTGAGAAGTGCCTTTTTTTTTGGCCCTGTTGCAGTTGAGGCCGCACACATGTAATAATATCAAAAACAAAAAGTGGATCCCATTGCAAAAAACAAAACAAAAAATCCACGTCCAGGCACTCATATAGCAGGCAAAATATAAAAAGCCAGGCTTTTTATATTTTGCCTGCTATATGAGTGCCTGGACGTGGATTTTTTGTTTTGTTTTTTGCAATGGGATCCACTTTTTGTTTTTGATTGGGGAATCCAATGTTTTGTGAGTAAACACAAAAGCATTGAAATATTATTATTATTGTCAAAAACAAAAAGTGGATCCCATTGCAAGAAACAAAAAAATCCACGTCCAGGCACTCACATAGCAGGCACAATATAAAAAGCCTTTATTAGACAGGGCTACATGTTACATGGACGTGGATTTTTTTTTTGTTTCTTGCAATGGGATCCACTTTGTTTTTTTGACATTTTCTGAGTGTGAGTGACATGACATGTGGCCAAGTATGGTGACCCATACTTGGAATTAGTGCTCTGCATTTA
>NW_015536561.1:24622-38369 GCF_001515605.1 Sinocyclocheilus anshuiensis
TTGCAATGGGATCCACTTTTTGTTTTTGACATTTTGTTCCCTCTCTGGATCACCCATAGGCTCCCTCGTGAATACCTGATGCGCCCCTGGTCAAGACTTTTTTCTTTGACATGTAATAATATGTTAAATATGTTGATTACCATTGACCTCAAGACAGATGATCTTGATTGCAGATGCACACAAATGTGTTTTTGGGGTGAAATGGTTGGGCTGTTAATAGCTGTTTGGAGCAGCAAATGAGAATGACAGGCTCTAAGCATGATGCGCAGCTCTCTTGCGGAGAGCAGTGAGTGGAGATGCATTTCAATGGGGTTAGAGAGAATAGCAGCCAAAAACTGTCACCAAGCATATATCACAATCCCATTCATGTGAACTTGAAGGAAACTGACTTCATATGTCTGCTTAAAATCAACATGGGGCCATTTGGTTAAAAGTAATTGGAAAAATAGCTCATAAAAGTGAAGTTGGTTCCAAGAAACAGGCTAGCATCATTTCTTTGCAGATGTCAGTTGATATTATATAAGTTTATACATTTAATACTCCAAGTGCTTTTTGGGGCCATGATATTTAGGGTCCTCATATCAGCTGTGTTATACATCTTTCAAAGGATGAATGAGTTGCACAAATGTTACACCTATTCTGATTAGTAAGCTTGTGAACACCCACATTGTTTCCCACCTACACTATTTGCATCCTTCAATCTGTCCTGTTCTCCAGATTGCACATCTGAATTAGGATGCTAACATGGAGGGGGGCTTGATAATCAATTATTTAGTTCACCCATTTGGTCAGATGTTTTGTTTTTTGCCATGTTGGGCCATGGCATCAATCTTACAGTTATGTAAGAGCGCTTCAAGAGTGAAAGAGTGGAAAATGCCCTGAGCTTTTTCACAGAGCATGGCTATTTATAGACTGTATGAATTATATAGTATAGTTTTGAAGAAGATGCTGCTGCTTTTTGCACTGCAATTGTTCATAAACTGTCAGAGGTTTCATATCAAATCCATTTAGATTTTTTGTTCTTTTCAAATAAAATTGTCATTTATTTAAGCACGTTGTTCCTAGGCTGTATGATTTTTAGGGATGCACCGATATTCAAATTCTAGCCAATACAATAAGCCGATAAATATTTTCTGATAATTGTGTTATGGCCAATAACTGATAAATGGCTATGCTGTTTATACTTTTTACATAATTAAATTGTTTTTTCATTATTTTCACATATTTTTATATTGTACATATCTGAAAATATTTTGTCTAAATAAATGAAAAAGAAAACACTAAAACCGTTACATTTTGGCATGCAACATTATAATGTACAATATGAAAAGTTAACACTTTATTGATATTTTTTCTGAAGATTCATTAGAGAAGCTTGTTACATCGATACCATATCGGTTATTGGCTGATAATTTTTCTAAATGATCGGTATCACCAATAACCACCATAGTGCCAATCTAATGTCCATCTCTAATGATTTTCTTTCCAAGAATGTTTGTTTTTGTATTTTGTTTAAAGGAATGTATTGTCTAAATGAAAAATAAAATACAAAAATTGCCATTGCAACATTGTAATGTACAATCTTAAAAAATAATGAAAAAAATGCATTTGACATTATTATTAAATTAGTGTTTAAAGATTCATTTTAAGTGAACGTTAGATAATGGAAAATAAAATAATATAAATGTAAAAACAGGGAAAATAAGATTATTTATTCTTGAAAGAAAATCTTTAGAGTTGCATGTTACATCAGTATCATATCGGTTATTGGTCGATAATGTTTTCTAATTTATCGGTATCGCCCTATAACCAGTATAATACTGATGTAACTTGCATCTCTAATAATTTTTTTTACCTTGTCATGTTCATTCATTCAGGCCAAAAAGAGTTAAGTTGCCCTGATAACTGTAGCCCTCCCCATTCAAAATCTCTCTCTAAATGATCAGTATGGCCCTACTACTTTTCCATTGGCCTACCATGCATGAGAAGCTCAGCGGAGCCAAAGCAGAGTGATCAATTGTGTTTGCCTTGCCTAGCGTGTGCTTCAGCGCTGTGCTTCTAACAGCATGAGATTACAAGAGATGGAAAGGGATGGAGGAGCTCGAGAAGGACTTACAGCTGGACAAGGCGCTGACTGTGATCTGGAGTGAAATCCACTGTCTGTATGACGACATTGAGTTTATGATGGATTTAATACGAAACGTAAATGAGCATGAGGAACAGGCTTCACCTCATCCCATGTATCCTCCCTTCCCCAGCCTCTTGGTTTCCCAAAGTTTGTCTTTGGGCTAGAAACTAGTCGGCTTGTAGCTGTTTTGGTGTGTTATTTTCATATGCACTTAACACGGATCTGTTTACTTCTCCTCAAATTAGCAAAATTCCATGTTATCCTTTGTTGTGGTATCCCTGCATGTGAGATTAGGAGTTAGGCTTCAAGTCATTATCCACTGGAAGTAATGTTAATATTAGCATAGCCTTTAATATCTTTCCTCTGAAGTCTCCCTGAGCCCTGTTTTGAGAGGGATAACTGTAATGGAGGAGCCATTCTGCTCTTTAATCAGTGGAATGTGGAATAAAGCTGTGTTCTCTTCCAGCAGAGGAATCTGGAGGGTTATGTCGGCTTCGCCAACCTCCCCAACCAGGTGTACAGGAAGTCAGTGAAGAGGGGGTTTGAGTTCACACTCATGGTTGTCGGTAAGTCGCAAAATTCTTTTGCCTACCTGTGAGAAATTCTGTGAAAAGTTTGCAGATTGAAGTTTTTGTAAGATTTTAGACATCTATGAAATAAATATTGTCCTTCCATTTCAAGCGAAATTAAGTTTGGATGTAATTAAGTCTTCAGGGAATGTTCATTTAACATTAACACGGTTGACACGTTTGCAGTTCAATTTACCATATGTTTCTTAAAAAGTTAATGCAGATTTTTATTTTTTATTTTTTAACAAAAATTGTATGTAATTATGTCTTTAGAAAACACTCAGGAAATATTCATAAAATGTTAATTGCTGACATTTACAGTTCAATTTTACATTGCAAGTCTTGTGTGAAAGGTTGTGAAACTAGAATATGTTTGTTAGAAAATTTAATGCTGAAATTTTGTAAAATTTATGTATTTAATTCTATTTAGGTCTATTATTTATGATGCCATCATGGTAACATGAGTTAAACTTTTATGATACCAATGATACGAAAAGATGAAAAAAAAATACATAGTAATGTTGTCATCAGTGATTATTTGAAAAAGTCTTTCTTCACATACGCGAGGAACACAAATGGCACTTGTTTTGTAAAATGACACTCACAATGAGATAGCTTTTGTATGTTTGCTTTAAGTGAATTATCTGTCTGTGGCTTTGAATGGAAAGTGTTTTTTTTGGCTGATGAATGAGTAAATACCCACATACAAGAGTAGATATATGAGGAACGTTTGGGATGATCAATACTCTTGTCACCATCACACACACTCTGTGGTTTGGATGCTGTGACTAAAGCTGTATTGGAAATATGGATCTCGGTGACATAACTGTCACGGAGCGTTTCGCCATAGCAACTGGGTTTGTGTCTGTTAGCATTTGCAGTGAGTTTGCTTTCCAGCTCTGGCGTGAAATAATCTCTTTATTTTTTCTGTTCCTCTATTCCTCTTCCAAGTTGTTACTCATTCTATGTCTGTCACTCATTCCCTTCCTCTGTTATATAGGCTTGTCTAGTTTGTGGTTTCCTGTTTGGTAAACCAACCTTTTGAGCCACACTAGTCTTTGTAGAAAGCTAGTTGTGTTGCCTTCAAGATAGAGGTCTGCATTCCCATGGGACCCGCGGGATTAAATTCCCGAATAAAACGCGTAAAACGTCGGTAACTCTGGTGTAATTTGAACAGGAGCGGGCGGTCTAACAATATCCCGTTCCCGACGTCCATTCAGAACAGCATATCTGCGCTTTATTCTTATTGACCACCGATACAGCCTGCATTCGGACTGTTATACACGCGCTGCACGCATGCTTTCTGCTTCACACGTTTTATTTGCGGGGTCTGTGCACAGCATGTGCATAACGATGCTCAGAGCAGGCTGTACCTGTGGTAGCCTAAATATACGGCCGTCAGACAGAACAGGCAGGTTGTCGATGAGTGACAGAGCAGAATAAGGATGAAGCAAAGTGTGAATGCGCTGTCCTTGAAGGGCGGTCAACTCGGTTTTGTTTATATTTTGCTTAGCCTATCATTTTAAATGACAGATGTTATATTTATTTATTTTTCTCTGCGACTTTCCTACTGTGTTAACAGAAAAGTGTCAAACGAATTTAGCATTTTGACAAGACGGATAAAAATTGCTAATAGGCTATTTTTGAACAACCTACATTTTTTTTTTTTTTTCTCTTTGCGACACTTTTTCCTATTGTGTTGTAAATGTTAAACTAATTGTATCCTGACAAGACGAATAAAAATAAGAAATACAATTTTTGTACAACATTTTTATTTTCTCTGACACTTTTTTTCCTACTGTGTTACATAAAATATTAAACGAATTTTGTGTCTTAAGATAATTCATATAAATTCAAGTCAAAGTCAATAAATTCAAGACTCTTGACAAGACGAATAAAATAACATACACATACACAGACTACACTTTTATTTGTTAGCCTATCTCTCTTTCTTTCAGTAGCGGAAATTTAAATGTGAGATTCTGGAAACGAGATCTAAATTTAGCGGGAACGGTCGGGTCGGGAAGAAAAATATTGTAAGCGGACAGCGGGTGAACAAAGAGTGAATATATCGTGGGAGCGGGTCCTGTGCAGACCTCTACTTCAAGATGTGTGGCCCTTTAAAGAGATAGTTCACCCAAAAATGAAAATTTGATGTTTATCTGCTTACCCCCAGGGCATCCAAGATGTAGGTGACTTTGTTTCTTCAGTAGAACACAAACGAAGATTTTTAAGTCAAACCGTTGCAGTCTGTCAGTCTTATAATGCAAGTGGAGACTACAATGCCGGCTGTTCTGACTCACAGACTGTAAGTACGGTTTTTATATTTTAAAAATTTGCCACCGATGATTCAAAGTGAGTTTTGGGCAGTGTAGAGTAGGGCTTGTTGTTTGTCATTTCTTCATGACATCTTGCATGATTTATTAAAGAACTTTAATATCTGTACTGTACACTCAGTGGTGAAATGTAGCTTAATGTCGCATTATGGAAAGTGATGTTCTCTAATCAGAACATGCAAATTATGCTTTAGGTCTCTGAATCTTTCAATCCTGGTGTAGGTTCCTGGAAAGCTGCTTGGACCTTCTGAGAAATCACAAGCGCAGTAAAATCATGTGGAAGGTGTATCTTAGCCAGAGTCCCCTGAAGTGTCCATGTGGTTGGCAACATACCAACTTTCAGTTGTTTGAAGACTTCTATGAATGAGAACAATGCCTTTTGAAGAGCTATTACTCTACCAGTTGAAAAATTTCTTAAAGCTGTTGTATAAATATAAATTATATAATATTGCAGATTCAGAACAGAAATTGATGCACATGGAAGAAACATAGTCCATAGCTTAGGGCAGAAGATGTGTGTTTGAGAGTCTCACATTGCCGTTGGCTAAAATCTGACTCATTTCCAGCATATCTGCATGTGAGTTGATGTAGAGTGTGTATGCTGATTGTGCGCGTGCAGTGTGTTACATCACACGTGTCACCTCGTAGGTCTTCCTATTTGAAGTTTTGTGTGTGTGAGTGTGTCCATGGGAGTTTTTTTCAAAGTGTTACTGATTGTTATCTCAGGCTGTTCGGAGATGAACTCTGACCTTTGCTGCCGAACAATGGATCTTATCACTACTGGAGCCCCTCTCCGCAAACCAGTTAAACACACATTGCTATCACACTTGCATTCTCACGTCCTTTAAAATCAGTAATAAATACTTGATCTGAGTGATTTCCGAAGCTCTAGTTTGTTCAAACTAATTAACAAATTATAATTCTAATAGTTATACAAATTAAAATAGTTTGTTCTGCTGTTTATTTGCACCAGCAATTTGACTCTGTTTATGTGTTGGGGTAGTGGGCCTCTCTTTCGCTCTCTGTCCGCTATCTGTTTGTTAAAGGGTTAAGGAACTGCATGGCAGCAGTGCTTGAGCCCCTTTTATGATGGGAAAAGAGTGAGTGAGCGAACAGAAAAGACGGCAAGAGAGAGAGATGGGGTAGCTGGGATTGGATGGGGGGCAGGGCAGTGGAAAAGAGGTGGGGGATTGTCAGGATATCTGAGCCCAGTAATGGGCCCTGGGGTGCTTTCTGGCCCAGAGTGTGATGACAGGAAGAGGTAAAAAGATGAAAGTCAAGAAGAATGTGTGGAATCTCTTGGAAAATTTGTCCATTTGTCCTAGTCCTAGTCCTCCCGTCCATTCAGGGTAGTAGCAATTAATAATGGTAGAAAAGTATCTTTCAATCTCAAAAGTTTGATTAATTGATGATTGATTAATTGTCATAAATCTTTAAGTCCATGTTAAAGCACTTTTCTAAATTATTAAATGGATAGTTTACCCAAAAAATTTAAGTTCTGTCATCATTTACTCACCTTCATGTCTTTTTAAACCTGTTTGACTTTTTTTTGTAGTTGTTGTTGAACACAAAAGATATTTTGAAGAATGTTGGAAACCAAACAACATTAATAAAAAAAAATAATAATAATAAAAAAATATATATATATGTACATTTTCATACTATTTTTCTTTTTTGTTATGTTTGTTAGTAATTTTTTATATTTCTATTTAACTTATTTTTTAAGTTTTAAATAATTTTATTTTTTTTATTTTTAAAAAATAAATTCTTTAATTTTTTAAAGTTTTTATTTATGTAAGTTTAAGATTTTTAGATATTTTTTAAAAGACTTACAATTTACAAACATACTGCAAGAAACAGGTGATTCAAATGCTTTTGAACACCATTCACCCCACTTTTTCAAGCTAAATGCGAACCGTGTCAAACTGGGTCAGGAAGTGATGCTAGCATGCGCCTTTTATTCTGAAATGTCCGTTCCCCTTATAGCCTGTCTGGGTCTAGTTTAGCGTAAAGCCAGTGGAAATAGGGTCTATTTATCCGCACTATGTGGTTGTGCCAGTCTGTTAGCACTGCTATAGACTTTTCCCTCTGTTTAATGGTTTTCCAGTGTCTCTGTTTGTCCCTGCTGGAAAAGCACATGTGCTGTATCTCTTTTGACTGGAGTAGTAAAAGAAAGAGGATAAAGGGCCCAAAACGAGACGGGGAGGTGGGTTCACTCCATTCATCCATGGGTCTGATAAAGGTCAGCCAACTGTGAACTAGACCTGGATCCTTGATGTGTGACTGAAGCGTCTCATTTTCAGAGATCATGCGGACCGATATTTGATTAAAAAAGGGGAAGAGGCTAATTGGGTCTGGCTTTGCCCTGAGGGGGTGAGCGGGAAAGAGAGGGAGAAACAGTGCGTTAGAGATATCTGGAGATGGAGGCTAATCTAATTACTCTCACCCGTTAAAGCAGTGGCATCAGGATTTCATGAATACATCCTGCTGTGCGTGTGTGTGTGTGTGTGTGTGTGTGTGTGTGTGTGTGTGTGTGTGTGTGTGTGTGTGTGTGTGTGTGTACTAATACTAATGTGTGGTTTCTGGAAAGCACAGCCTTTAACTAGCCTAAACTAACCTCTGGAAATGGTTTGAACAATCAGACTTGCAACAAATTTAGATTTTTGTATGTTTTCACAAACATTTTATGTGGTTTTAACCAATCAGTTATGTAATCAAAAGTAAATTGCAACAATAACAACAATCTTTTTTTCATTATTATATTTATGAAAAGTATTTTTATTATCTGAATGGTCGCAAAATGCATTTTTGTCTTCATTTTGGGACTATGTCTAACTTTTAAACTTAAAATGCTGAACTTTTACCTGTGTAACCCAGTGTTTTTATCATTAACTTAAACTATCAAAAAGTAGTGATCATTTTGATAATTGAAATACACCTGAAATAAAATACATTAGATAAAAATCTTAAAATTCAAAAATGTTGACTTAGCAACTAAGTGAAATTTTTAAGTACTAAAATTACAAAAATAAATTAAAACTAAATAGAAATATTTAAAAAAAAATAGTAAAAAAAAAACAATGAGCACACTACAAAATTAGTAAAGCTTTAAACCTAAAATTAAAATGAAAACTGAAAATATATAATCTAATTTGTAATATTGATATAAATAATACTAAAATAACACTAGTCTAAACATATAACATGTGGAAATTGTGGTACATTATAAAAAAATCAATTTCAGTTTCTTTGAATTTGTTTGAAATTTATTCAACTGTCATCGCTAGTTAGGTTAGGTAAATCCTGCATATGTTAGTGGAAAAAAAGAAAATATGCTGTTTCCCCATGGTCTTGTGTGTTGGTACATGGCTTCCATTAAAATGTCAGTGTAAGTGCAGGCAGACCAAACACTACTCTGTTTCTCTCTATCTGTCTCTCCTCCCCCCTTTCGTTCTCTTCCACTGGTCGCCTCAGTTTCAGGTTGCTGACATCTCTTATCTTCCCCCAACCCCACACACATAGATGCTCTCACAGTCCAGTCACTCTGTCTTGTTTAGGTAAGTCTTTGTAGCCTGAGGCAAGGAGGAGTAAATTTACTTAGCAGGCAGAGGGTGGGTTTGGTGTCTGTGTGTTATCTCTGGCATAGCGCAGAGAATCTTAAGGTGTGTGTGTGTGTGTGTGTGTGTGTGTGTGTGTGTGTGTGTGTGTGTGTGTGTGTCTATATGTTGCTGTTTCCCCATGGTCTTGTGTGTTGGTACATGGCTTCCATTAAAATGTCAGTGTAAGTGCAGGCAGACCAAACACTACTCTGTTTCTCTCTATCTGTCTCTCCTCCCCCCTTTCGTTCTCTTCCACTGGTCGCCTCAGTTTCAGGTTGCTGACATCTCTTATCTTCCCCCAACCCCACACACATAGATGCTCTCACAGTCCAGTCACTCTGTCTTGTTTAGGTAAGTCTTTGTAGCCTGAGGCAAGGAGGAGTAAATTTACTTAGCAGGCAGAGGGTGGGTTTGGTGTCTGTGTGTTATCTCTGGCATAGCGCAGAGAATCTTAAGGTGTGTGTGTGTGTGTGTGTGTGTGTGTGTGTGTGTGTGTCAAAATGTTGAACTGTTTTGGCTCCATGGGACACACTGGTAACTGCTCATACTTTGGTTAATTTGGTTGATGTTGTAATGAAGATTATAAGAGTTAAATCATATAATTTACAATTGAAATATTCATATTTTAATAGTAGTCTTACAATCCAATCAAACATCAATGAATAAATCAAAATCTTTACCACTGAATATTTGGTTTCATCTTACATATGGTAAATGTCCACATAGGGCCTGGTGTAGTAAATGAATAAGGCAAGATTTGGAAGCTCAGAAGCTGAGGATTGTCAGTGGGAAGATTGTTTATTGAGAGAAGGAGCTTTGAACACCCCCACTTGAAGCCTAGGATCAAGCTTGTGTCAAAAACGTGGAGTGAGAATGTGTATTTGAGTGGGTGAGGATGGTGTACATTGGTGGTCTGTTCTGCCAGATGAGCCCAAGCGTTCCCTTCCCCCAATTCAAGAGATGTTCAGAATGACACCGCCTTGTGCTCATCAGTTGTAAAGAGAAGTGTGGAGTTGGCTAGAGGGAATGGAGCAAGCAATGTTTTATTCCTTCAGAATAAAATAGCTTTCTTTCTCTCACTCTTCCTCTTTGTCCACAACATTTTCCCAATATACCCATGAATTTGCTGTCATTCGATTGCTGTCTTCAAGAAGAAACTATTGAAGTTCTGGCTAGGGTCCCACATGTGCCACTGGTTGGCTCAAAAACAACAAAACTAATTGTGTGTTTCTGTGTGGGTGGATGGATGTGAGAAAGCTTGTGAGGATCTGTGGAGAATCTCATATTCATCACCTCCTGTTTTTAAGTATGGGTGTCTCCATCTGTCTCTTGCATTTGGCATTTCATCCTGGCACAAGTTAAGCACAGCCACTTAACATTTTTATTTCTTTCCTGTTCTAGGTGAGTCTGGATTGGGCAAATCCACGCTTATCAATTCCCTCTTTCTGACAGACCTGTACTCCAAAGACTACCCTGGCCCATCTCAAAGGATCAAGAAGACTGTTCAGGTATGTCCTATTTAGCTGACCTTCGACTCCTGATACTGATCCAGTGGTCTTCCCTTTCTCTACCACTGTCTCTACGTTAGTGTTGCTCTCTCTTTCTTCCTTTACCTTTGACCCTTTATCTAAAGCAACCATTATCTTCCACTGCCTTGCAGCCAGATGTGACATAGAGAAGCCATGAGGGAGGCTACTGAGGTCTGATTTCTTATTCTCTACCTTGGACTGGGAGTTGGCAACCTTTTTGCTTTGAACAAAGTGCACCATTCGAGTGGGACTGTGCTACCTAACTGACCCATTCAGCTGTGCAACCCTCTGTATAATGCAGAATACAGATCTGTTTTCTTGCATTCACCCACTGTTGTGCTGCAGGAACCAATTTTTGGTCTGTCTGAGGTGATCTTGTGGTTGAAACTGGTTTGCATGGCTCTATCGGCAAGTAAACAAATCCAGTCTGTGTTATCCATGGTTTGCACTTTTCAATTTAAGTTCTTCTTGTTAGATTAGCTGCATGGCTGTGAGGACGGATCGGGGCTTATTGCATTAATCACACTCACACACCAAAGATTGCATTTTGCCTCATCAAGATCAAGTCAACCAACAATCAAGTGCATTGAGACAGCTGGAGTGCAGAGCACCAAACAGGCTCAAGCAATCACAAACAGATTCCTGCCTTCTGAAGGTCCCAGGCCAGAGCAAATGCTCCCAGACTTCCCAGAGGAAAGAGACAGCAGAGTTTTGACCTTATATGGATTTGATAAACAAGGCGAGGACAGATGCTGAGGCTGGAACATCAGAAATGGGGGAGGATACACTAAAAAGAGCTTGCGGTATGATGGAGTGTCTCAATTGGAGTGTTTTTTGAAGAGGATGGGAGGGGCAATATGAAGGGGTCTAGATTTTTCTGGAGGCAAGTAGGGTTCAGTAGAAGGTCAAGAATTTTCCCACGAAACCCAACACCCGGCAATGACTTTCCCACCACCCTTGAGATGGGACGTGTTCCGAGTCGTCCCAGCCCTTTCTGGTGTTTTAAGTGCAGTCACTCTCAGTTCTTCTTTATCTTGATGAACAAACTCTGTCATTGTTGACATCAAGACTAAGTTCACTGTTGATGTTCGGACTTTGGTCAGGTTTGTATGAAATGACATGTCCTTTCTGACATAGCTTTCTGACTTGAAAAAGCTATCCAGGATGTCCAGTTCTGCTCCTGAAGCCACTATCCTGCAGAGTTTAGCTCCAATCATAATTAAAAACACATGAACCAGTTAATCAAGGTCTTCAGGATTACTAGAAACTTAAAGACAAGTGTGTTAGAGCTAAACTCTGCCAGATATTGGCCCTCCAGGAGCAGGATTAGACACCCTCGCATTAATGTCAAATCACTAATAAAATCTGACTGATATCATAACTGGTCCATCATAACTGGTATCATAACTGGTCCAGCAAATGCATGTGTCACTTGTAGCTGCCTTGTCAAACCCTGTCCCCAATGATGCCCTCTTCCAAGTCCACAATTTAATGATGTAATGCCACATAGACTGTCAGGATTCAAGTCGGCTGTGAAGACCGCATCATTGAATGTTCCTGAGCACCCTTCTGAAACCTAAAATGACAAATGTGACACCCTCCGGCCTCATGGACTTTACATACACAGGACAGGGCTTAAAATATGGCAATTTATTTCCACTCATTTTTTTTAATGAGTAGCCCGTGTTCTCATGATATTGTATCTGGTGGTCACATGGATCAAAGTTTGGTGGGTGCTTGTTTAGGGTTATTTGCTTTTCTCACCGTTGTGCAGAAACCGACCAAACACAACCTCCAAATCATCTTACAGTCTGAATCCAGCAACTGTGGCATCTGTCACCCAACATCTAAACAAATCGTTTGGAAATATGAAGTAAAACCAGGGGACATTGCTTGCTCCCTCTGGAATTGAATAGAAGATTCTTCAAAGGCGGCACCTCTTTGTTTTTGCCACAAACTACTCACGTTTTACCTGGATTTTACAAATGAAATCTGACATTTAAAATTTTCTCCTGTCCATGCTTTCCTCTTCAGACCTATTTAACCTTTTCTGGCACTTTCCCTGGTGGCAGGATGCTTTCCGCCATACACTTTGTCTTGAGGTGTTCCACCATGAATGCCCGTGATATAAATTTGTCAGCCTGGCCAAAGGCCATGTGGTGATGTGTGGCTGTCTGGTCCTCTGTGGTCACTTTAGGCAGGACATAGAGTCAGCGGCGAGAGTATTTATATTCCAAAAACAATCTGCAGTGTTTGTCAAAGCAGCCGCACAAGGGCCACTCTGGTTGCGTCAAATGAAAGTCTTGACATTTTTGTGGCTCTGTTTTTCTACATTTTAATTTATTTCTGTTTCTGTGTTGTTGCAAAATGAAGTGGCCTGATGTGCCTCATAAACATCCTCACATGAGCAAGAATAGAAGGGTTTTATCCACTTCTCTTTCTTCTATTTCCTTCATTTTTTCTTTCTCTCACTTAAGTCTCTCCTTTTTCTCCTTCCCACTCTCTCCTCTTTTTGAAGAACTAAGAAAGGTTGTGGTTGTTTTTGCTAGTGAGAAAGTGCATGTGTGAATGAGAGTGCAGTGCAGTTTTAGAAAAAGAGGGTCAGCCAAAAATAACCAGGCTTGTGAGAATAAGCCGGTTTTTACTGAAAGCAGCTGAAATAACTTCAGGAGATGATGAAGCTGAATCATAGTGACATTGGAGATGACTATTTCAGTGTCTCACCTTGGTGCCTAACACTGGCCTAACCTAGAATGCAACTAATGCACATGATAAAAAAAAAATGTAGAAGATGGCGCAGAAACTCTTGCGAGACCACATTTGTTGCTAGCAAGAGGAAGGATGACAATTACTTGACGTCATTTTAAAAACATGAACTTGTTTGTCTGTAGCAGCAATGAATTTAAATATGCATCTTTTAAAGGGGTCATATGATGCGATTTCAAGTTTTCCTTTCTCTTTGGAGTGTTACAAGCTGTTTGTGAATAGATAAGATCCCTAAAGTTGCAAAGACTAAAGTCTCAAACCCAAAGAGATATTCTTTATAAAAGTTAAGACTCGTCCATGCCCTCATAAAACACCTAGTTTAAACTAGGGTTGTGACGGTGAGGAAATTTTCCCACCGGTTAATCGACGTGTGACAACACCGGTAATACCGGTATCACCGTGGGGGCGGGGCGTTCCCTCTTTTCCTCGCTTTCCTTCGCTTTTAAATAGATTGTAAAAGCGGTGTGCGCATTTTACTTTCACTTTGAAATAGCGGCAATTTGGCGTAAAGCAATTGTTCGTTTTTAGTTCGTTTGAATTTTCCCTCTTTTCCTCGCTTTCCTTCGCTTTTAAATAGCTTAAAAGCATCGTGCGCATTTTACTTTCACTTTTGAATTAGCGGCAGTTAGCCGTCAATTGCTTAAATAAAGTAAAAATCAACAAATAATGTGGAACCAATTAAATAAAAAACTAATGTTTAAAAAAAACTTCCAAAATCATATTAGATAAACGGCAAAAGTCAACAGGCTTTTCAAGTCAAGTCAAGTCACCTTTATTTATATAGCGCTTTTAACAATACAGATTGTGTCAAAGCAACTGA
>NW_015536561.1:40793-41378 GCF_001515605.1 Sinocyclocheilus anshuiensis
CAGTTCAACCCAAATATTCAGATGTGTGCAGCACATTTTATGGAGGACTGTTTCCTGAACCTGGGAGAGTAGCCTACAATGCCAGCTGTTCTGACTCACAGCCTGTAAGTACGTTTTCATATTTAAAGAATTTGCCCCTGACTATTCAAACGCGAGTTTTGAGCAGTGTAGAGTAGCACTGCTTGTTTGTCGTTTCTCCGATCACAAATGCAGACATGGTTTTATGTTTACGCGGCACGATGCAACAAATGCCTCGTTTATAATGGGTTTTTTAATGTTTTAGTCTCATCGCTCCATCACAGTATGGTAAGGGGTGTAACATTTCCGTCACACGCTTGAGGTATTCGGCCAATCACAACGCACTGGATAGCTGGCGAATCACAGCACACCTTGCTTTTCAGAACGATGAGCTTTGTATAACAACATTTGCGTTGGGAGTGCACTTTAAAATGCTGCTTCTGCAGGCAGCTCACTTGGGAACTGAGCAATTCTGTGTGTTTATTATAAACAACCATTTAATCTCTTGAATCTTCAATCTTGTTATGACAATTTTCGAAAAAAGACAGGATGGGAGGTAAAGAGGGC
>NW_015536561.1:41401-57269 GCF_001515605.1 Sinocyclocheilus anshuiensis
GCATAAACACATTTCATTACACCAAATACACAAAATAATGTTCTTTTTTAGCAATGTCATATGACCCCTTTAATAAAATAGTTGATCTCAGTATTTGTTGGACAACTAGCTGACCATGTTACCTTGTAAATGCCTATTGGTTATTACTAGCATTTTTTTTATATCATATACAGCTATAGAGTCCATCAGTGTTTATGTTCTAGGGTCGTCTATGACATTTTGGTTTGATGCAAATGCAAAAGTACGCATTTTTATGCACAAACCAGTATTAACCTCTCCACTCACATGAGCGTTTGTGGTTTAGAGTTAGTTAGCAATGATGTTGTATCAGTGACATGAATCTGGAACAAACAGGCAAGGTTGCTGTCCCAGGCTAAGTCACGTGTTTATGTTCTAGGGTCGTCTATGACATTTTGGTTTGATGCAAAAGTATGCATTTTTATGCACAAACCAGTATTAACCTCTCCACTCACATGAGCGTTTGTGGTTTAGAGTTAGTTAGCAATGATGTTGTATCAGTGACATGAATCTGGAACAAACAGGCAAGGTTGCTGTCCCAGGCTAAGTCACATATCCTGTGGTGACAACTTGTGGTCCTGCTTTCAGGTGGAACAGTCCAAAGTGCTGATAAAGGAGGGGGGCGTCCAGCTCACTCTGACCATCGTAGACACACCAGGCTTTGGAGATGCAGTGGACAACAGCAACTGGTGAGTTTAAGAGTTTTGGGGGCATTTCAGATTCTTGGATAGGCAAATAACCTCCATTATAGTCAAAAGGTAAAATCATGTTGGGTGTTATATATGATGGTTTAAATCTGCTTTTACAGACTGTGATGCAATGACTTCTCAGTCTTTGCATATGACTTTGCCTTTCATTTCTCCTCCTCCCCTTTCTTTCAGCTGGCAGCCCGTCATCAACTACATCGACAGTAAGTTTGAAGACTTCCTGAATGCTGAATCCCGGGTAAACAGGAGGCAGATGCCTGACAACAGGGTGCACTGCTGCTTGTACTTCATCGCCCCCTCTGGTCACGGGTAGGTACTGCACCCTCTACAAACGAATCCTGGCATGAATCAACCAGCTTAAAATAGAAGCAACACACACACACATGTCCTGATTTACACATTTTGCACTTTGTTCAGGAGTGGGATGATGTTTGGAATTTTCTACATGAATACTGTACGACTGTACTATGAAGGCATCAGTGCATTGATTGATCTTGCATTAGTGGGTGAAATGGAGAGACAGAGGACATATGAGCACAGATGGAGATGCACACTACCCACACCCAGATCCAAAAGCCTTACATAATGCCTACTAAACTGGGCTTGACGTATGATAGGCGTTGATTGGTTTATTTTTGAAAATGATTAGCTTATTATTTGGCTCAATTTTGCTCAAGATTATGATGTTTTTTCTTTATGTCAGAAATGAGATTTGTGATAAAATATGAAGTGTTTTTATATTTTACTTTATTTGTATTGGGGAAAATTTCTTGCAGGATTATTTTTTCATTTCATTTTCATTTTTTTTATTATGGTGTGTGTTTTTTATTTATCTTTTCAATGAAGTTTTCTGTTGTTTTGTGATTTAATGACTTTAATATGTGGGAAAACCCACTATAAAATTTCTGTAGTGCTTTATACTTCGTAAGTATGTAGTTTATCATCTATACTCTCTGAATAGAAAAACAAAGGACAGTTTACTTTTATATTTGCATTCAGTGTAGTGTGACCCCCATAGCCCTGTGTCTACAAACAGCTATTTTCTTGTGTGCCCTTTTTGAGACGCCATCATGAAGCAACATTCATATCTCTGTGACATTTGTGTTGCATCTTCAGTCTTGACATTCCTGAAATGTATAAACGGCCCCTCAGCTGGCCCCCAAAGTCACAAAAACACACACACAAACCCTGCTTAATGTAAGAACAGCCTCTTTGTCTGGAATCCTGAACGAAAGTGATGCAAAGAGAGACAGAGTGAAGCCCTCATGACATAATTTTTCTGGTTTGGAAGGAAACTTCAAAGGGCACAGCTCATTTTTATGTTTGGTTTATGTGTAAGCTTTGCAGACTTATACAATGTTTTACTTAACCTTACTGTTACTGTCACTGTTCATTATATTCATATTACCCATGTGGAAACTATGTGAAAACAATTTTTTTTCCTTGTTCCATGTAGTTGTAGTGGTTTCTATACTTTTGCTTGTAAGACTTTTCAGGATTATGAATTCACTCAGTTTTTTAAAGTTATTCCCATAATGCACTATACTACGGTATACTGTATTATATTATGAACTACTCTATGATATTCTTTACTATATTCTATATGATATACATAGAAGGGTATATACATTTATACCACTAGGGGAAAATTGTAATAGGCACACGCCTATATTTTATTTATGTACTTAATTATTTATCTATTTATTTAGTTACATATTTATTAATTGATTTCTTTTTAAGTAATACATTTTTTATGTATGTATTTAATTACTTATTTTTACTTTATTTATATATTTATTTTTAATTTAATTTATTTAAAAAAAAAAATTTTACTTTCAGTATTTAGTAGTAAAGCAGTAGTTGTCAACATTAAGAAGTTAGCAACACAAGCTCACAAAACAAGTGTAAACTGTTAGACACAATTCACTTGTATTCTGAATCTTTTTTCAGACTGAAGCCACTTGATATTGAGTTCATGAAGCGTCTTCATGACAAAGTCAATGTCATCCCCCTCATCGCCAAGGCTGATACTCTCACGCCAGAGGAGTGCCAGCTGTTCAAAAAACAGGTGTGTGTGTGTGTGTGTGTGTGTGTGTGTGTGTGTGTTAATGTGGGATTTTACATTCTTCAGGTGATGATTTGCATTTTACAATTTTTCTCAAGCACTACACATTCTACTGTTCTCTCATCATTAGATTATGAAGGAGATCCAGGAGCACAAAATCAAGATCTATGAGTTTCCTGACACAGAGGATGATGAGGACAGCAAACTGATCCGAAAGATAAAGGTAAAGAGTCAGTCCATTTGCTTAATACGAAGCACTAAAAGAAACCGTACATAGTCAGATGTACAGCATATAATTACAGACGACATTAGTTTATTCATTATGAACTAAAAATGAACACCAGTATATTTATAAACTAACATTAACAAAGATTCAGGATTTCCCTGACTGCGAGACCCCTAAATTGTTAATGTTAGCTTATAAATATGCTAAAAATGTATATATGATTTGTGCATTTACATTTTAACATATAAATGTAAATTTTACAACTGTTAACATATACAGTCTTATTATGAAACTTTACATAAATCTTACATTTTGAATCTGACAGCAGAAAAACAATACGAAATGTTTTTGTCTTTAAAGTCTGTAATTATCCCAACAGCATCCACAATGTTGTATGTTTCTCTAGGTTAGCTTGAGGTTATTATTGACGACATGCAAACTGCCACAGAACCAATTTAGTTGACAGACCCATCTGTGGTTCTGAAGTTCAATGAGAATCTACGTCAGACCCCCTGTGTCTGTTCACTTTCACTGTGTGCGGTCGATACAGGCTCACTTTAATTAACTGTGGTTTGTACCAACAGGAGAAGATGCCTCTGGCAGTGGTTGGTAGCAATGTGGTGATCGAAGTAAATGGCAGGAAGGTTAGAGGGCGTCAGTACCCCTGGGGTGTGGCAGAAGGTACGTGCTGCATCAGCATGACCCATATGAGTTTGTTATGAGGACTGTACCATTTGTAAAGAAAACAGGGGTGTTCCAGTGCATGTGAAACAAGTGCATGGGCTTGCTGGACGATTTGTCTCTCAGGTCGAATGTCCAACCTGAGGGATTCTGGAAAAGGGAGGGCGACGAGGTGTAAGGTTTTCCAGAAAGAAAGATAGGCCCCAAATGACTTGTTGTGGTTTTACTTTCTCCACATTTCTTTCTTTACAAAGCTCTCCTCCCTGAAAACTTTTTCATTTGGATTTGTTGTTGTGTGGTGAGCGAGCGTGTCTTTTTTTTTTTTTCCTCTGTTGTTTACGTATCATTCTTTCTTTTCTCTTTTTTTCTTTCTGTCTGCTCTTTTCCATGACTGACAGAGGGCATTATTGGTAAACAAATCCATTTTTCATTTATACGCTCTTTGTTAAGGCCCCCCCTCCCCTTCCTCTTTCACCTTTTTACTGCTCAGAATCTTTGCTGATTGTCAGATTTGTGCTCTACAAATAGTCATGGAGAAACCTATAAGCTGCAGCCCCCATAGAAAATAGAGCAACACTGCTTTCTAACATGTTTATAGTAGGTTCTTAATTATCCTTTATGTAGGGCTGGACGATATAGCTAAAAAATTATATCTCAATATTTGAGATATAACTCGTCATTTGAAAATTTTGCTAATATTTAATATGTACAAAGGGATCAGAAAGTGTGAGACTGATGAATGCTTTTGTTGTGATTTAAAAAGTATATATTACTATATATTATTATTATTATTTAGTATATATTACACAAGTCAAATAAACTCAAATAAAAAAAAAACACATTTTTTAAAAAACTTTGTTATTATTGCATAATATATTTTAATTCGGGTTTTTGAAAACTATATGCGTGTATGTATATAATATACATGCATAATATACAGTATAATGTGTAATGTGTGACCAACAGGAAATGCATTTCTGATTTAATAAAAAATATAATTTACTAAGTATTAAAAAACTCTAATTATATAATACAAATAATATAATATGAAATCATTTTGTATCACATATATCTTTTTTCAAAGACTCGAATTGTTTTGTTGTATATTGTTGCATTATATAAGTTGTAATGTTTAAAATATATATTATCATATATGTGTGTCTGTGTGTGTGTGTATAATTACAAATTACTTTATACAATAACATAATAATATATAATAAACGATTGAAAAGATTTTTATAAAAGATTTTTCCAAAAAAAAAAAATTTGTTTTTTCTAAATGACCACATGAAAAAAATATATATTCCATGATGAGTATATTTACAAATGTGGCATTATTAATAAGCAGCAATATTTACCTACAGATATTTTGTGACTCATAGATGAGGAGGGAACACAGAGCTAGTCTAATAAACATAAATGGCCAAATTAAAATTACCTAAATATTAATGATGTTTCTTAATTTGATTTGCCAACAAAATCATTGCAAATGCATCATAAATATTTGATATATCATCCAGCCCTACTCTTATGTTTAAACAAAACCTTGCATCCAGACATGCATGCCTCCCATTACTTATTTCCAACCCCTATTATGGATTTAAATACATTGAGGGGTACAAAATGTACCCCTGAGGTCAAAACATTTCTTTTCATCCTTTACATACATATATTTTTTTTTATTATAGTACATTGACATCATCATTTATAATCGTTTCTGCCTCAGAACTCTGATGCAGGGTTGACTGAGTGCTAATATTTCCATTCTAACCTCTGGTCAACACTGTCCTAACATATGATGTAATATAAGGGACGCCGTTTTGGGGCACCATCTGTATCTGTCAGCATCAGGAGATTTCTGTCCCATCAAAGAGGAAGTTACAAATCCCATGGTCACTTTAGACGTATGACTGCACCCCCTGCCCCTTCTCCTAGCTCCATTTGGCTGTTCTATCTGCTTGTCATCGCTATGCCATGTAACCCCTCCAACAACACACCATTTTTAGTTGTAGTAGCCCATGAATCACAGGTTGAGTGGGGGTTCCCACAGGAGTGACTTTAGTCCTGCCCCTCCAACTGCTCTCTCACAGGTAGGTGGTTGTAGCAGATGATTGACACACGGGGTGGTCAATCAGCATGAGTTCTCCTTGTAGGTAAGATGCTCGCTTGGTAAAGCATCGTAGGGCTCTATAACTGCTGTAACGGTGCAGAAGATGTTTCATCCTTTAACCATCTTTCAGAAAACAGTGTCTCTGGTCCTTTTCCAGAATACCATGTGATGACAACGATGTTTGATCATACATACCTGTGTATGATCACATAACAGCGATTATGTGAACTGCTAACCTGCTGTTTATTTTAGTGACTGTTTAACCCTTTGACATATTCAGTTTCGATGTCTAATTACTACTTTTTTTTTCTTTTAATTGACAACCGCCTGACCTGTGTCTCTTGATTTTTCATTTGTCTGATATTAATTGATTAATTTTGTGCAACCTCATTGTCTGATCCTGTTTGCTTTTAAATGTAGAATTTGTCACTGTATTATGTTTGTTTTTAAAAAATATTTTTTAAAAATTAGGGATGCACTGATTAAAAGTATCTCTTGATATGATAGGCCCAATAATTATTTTCTTGTTATAGCTGATAATTGATAAATGGCTAGTGGTCGAATTCTATATATATATATATTTTAATAAATTAAGAATAAATACAGAAAGCTTAAAATGTTTAAAATGCTACAAGTGGATGTAGGCACCACAACATTATAATAAAAATTATTCATTATTTTCATGTTATGGCCGATAATTGATAAATTGGCTAGTGGTCAAATTCTATATTATTTAAAAAAAATTAAAATAAATGAAGAATAAATACAGAAAGCTTAAACTGTTTAAAATGCTACAAGTGGTTGTAGGCGGCACCACAACATTATAATAAAAATTATTCATTATTTTTGTGTTATGGCCGATAATATTATGACCGATAATTCTATACAATTTTGTCTAAATAAATTAAGAATAAATACTAAAAAAACTAAAATAAATTGTTTAAAATGCTACAAGTAAATGTAGGCATCACAACAACATTATCTTATACAGTATGAGTTTTAAGATTTACTAAAAACGCAAAAGTTATCTAAATGTAAAAATAGGGGAAATGAGCCTCAAAATAACATTTCCAATATTGACTGATACTGGCGAATCATAAAACATCAGCCGATAACTGATATGGTATTGATATATCATGCATCCCTATTAAAAATTGTTTTTGACGGCATCTTTAATCAAAATAGAGGTCCAATCTCATATTAAGTGTCTATCATAACTGCATACATCAACAAAAATAATGCATTTTCCATGCCAACTTTTATTGTTACACTTAACAGTTTTAAAGCATTATATGTTGTAGTCCTACACATGAATATGCAAGTAGTGCCTACTTTTCTTTTTAATTAAGATGTATTTTGGATTTTTAAATGAAATCTGAAAACTTAAATGAATTCATTCTGATATTATTGAGCTAAAACATCCATTTCTTCCCGTTTCAGTGGAGAACGGTGAGCACTGTGACTTCACAGTCCTGAGGAATATGCTCATCAGGTAAGAAACAATGTTACGTGAGATAACTGTGCTTTAACACTTTGTCCTCCTAACCAGGCATGACCTGATAACAAATACTGAAAATATAGAGAACTTTTATTTTCTGACAAACTGAATTGGAGTTTTGATCAAAGTTTAACCTTTCATCAAACAATCCATTCCAGGACTCACATGCAGGACCTGAAGGACGTGACCAATAATGTTCACTATGAAAACTACCGGAGTAAGAAATTAGCAGCCGTCACCTGCAACGGGGTCGACGCCACCAAGAACAAGGGCCAGCTCACAAAGTACGAGAACAGTTCTATTTTTAGCTATATGTTTTTTAGTTTTTGTCCTAATCACCCTTTCTTGTGATCAAGTCTGCAAAGTTTGTCGAGGCTCTCCTGTAGCCTAACGGTTAGAAGTTCATTAAAAGTCTTGTCTTCAAGACATAGTTCACCCAAAAATAAAAATTTGCTTAAAGTTTACTCGCCCTCAGGCTATCCAGGATGTAGATGAGTTTGTTTCTTCCTCATGAACAGGTTTGGAGAAATTTACCAATGGATCCTCTGCAATGAATAGGTGCTGTCAGAATGATAGTTCATAAAAACATCACAATAATCCACAAGCGATGATCCACGTCCATCTATTAACATGTTGTGTATCAAAAAGCTCCATGTTTGTATGAAACAAATCCATCAAGACAATTTTAAACTTAAATTGTTGTTTACAGCTAAAATGCAAGTCCTCTATCCATAATATTGCTTTATCCAATGTGGATTATTGTGTTTTTATCAACTGTTTGGACTCTCATTCTGACGGCACCCATTCACTGCAGAGTATCCATTGATGAGCAAGTGATGTAATGCTAAATATCTCCAAATCTGATACAACTGTTGCAATGTCTCTCTTGTAGGAGTCCCCTGGCCCAGATGGAGGAGGAGAGGAGGGAGCATGTGATGAAGATGAAGAAGATGGAAACAGAGATGGAGCAGGTCTTTGAGATGAAGGTCAAAGAAAAGAAGCAAAAGCTGAAGGACTCTGAGGCAGAGGTGTGTATGCGAGGATGCTTGTGTTTGGTTTCTAGTTCCAAATAACTTTTTTTTTTTTTTTAAGCATTTGTTCCTTTTGCTCTCCATATTTGTCATGGCTAATTATCACAAATACAGGTGCATCTCAATAAATTAGAATGTCGTGGAAAAGTTCATTTATTTCAGTAATTCAACTCAAATTGTGAAACTCGTGTATTAAATAAATTCAATGCACACAGACTGAAGTAGTTTAAGTCTTTGGTTCTTTAACTTTTCCACGACATTCTTATTTATTGAGATGCACCTGTACATAACATAAAAATCCTTGGGCATCTTTGATGCAGTTGGAGCGGCGTCACGAACAGATGAAGAAGAATCTAGAAGCTCAGTATAAAGAGATTGAGGAGAAGAGGCGCCAGTTTGAGGAGGAAAAAGCCAACTGGGAGGCCCAGCAACGCATCCTGGAGCAGCAGAAACTTGATGCATCAAAGTGAGACTCTCGCTGTTCTTTTAGCTCAATTCATCAGTGTCTTTCTCTTAAAATAGCCTTTCTGTAACTCTGCATTATTCAGTCCCTAAATAATGCTGTTAGCAAAACAATATTTTAAATAAGGAACTGCACTCATGCATAGAAGTAGATTCAAGCAGGCTGACGGTCTCATTTGCCTCTTACACATTGAAAATCTGCATTCAGAATTAAATTTTAACCTGAAAAAAAAAGTTTTAGTATTTAAAAAAAAATTATAATAATTTAGTTATTTTAGTGTATTTGAAATTAATTTTTTACATTAATTTTTTGAATTTCAGTTTGATACAATGTATGGTTTAATAAATTATAAAAGAGATATTGTAGATAATTCTGCATATTGTGGTTTGTTTTGAACTTAATTTTAGTTATCATTTTTTATTGGTATGTTATACATGCACTACCGTTCAAACGTTTGTGGTCTATAGTTTTTTTTTCCCCTCCAGGATTTTTGATAGAAATTTCAAAAGAGCAGCAATTATTTAAAATAATTTTTGTAACATTATAAAAGTCGTTACAGTCACTTTTGGTGTCCTTGCTGAGTATGGTTTTCTTTCCAACAAAATAAAAAATCAAATAAATAAAAAACCTACAAAAACTAAATCCTGACCTTAAACTAGTGAATAGTAGTGTATAGTATTGCAATCAGTATACATAACATGCAGTGGCATAAAATAATAATATCAATCATTAAAAATTTAAATAGAGGTCATGGAAAAATATTGAAATTTACAGTAACCATAACTAACAATTTATTATTTTAATAAATTTTTTCACTAATGTTTCTTGTCTTTTTTTTTCCTCAGGACAATGGAAAAGAACAAGAAAAAAGGAAAAATATTTTAAAGAAATCATGAAGCTCCATTCCTTATAAAACCAGAAACTCCTTGCATCTCTTTTGATGCTCTGATGTTTTATGACCCCATAAGAAACGCATGCTGGAGTGCTAGGGTACAGTTTACTGCACATTCCATTGCAACGTGAACGAAAGGAATGAAATGTAGGATATTTTTAGTCACACCCACACACAACGTTACCGCCCTCTTCTGGTTGACTATTATATTGCACCACATGCCCAGTATGTCAAGTGTTTGTTCACAACCTTTCGATTAGAGTGAGAATATTGACCAACATTCCTTTGAAACTTTAAATTGTGGTTATTACAAGCAATACTTCATCTTTGTAATAATTTCTGACTGTACAGACAGACATGTTCAACTCTGCTGTCCACATTCACACATCTTAGTGTTAAGATGGTCTTATGGTAGGTTCGTATGGGTGTGATGGAGAATGAGACAGACAGACAGAAGCAAGTGCAGAGTTACTACAGAGCTAAGCATGTATGCGTTGAAAAGCAAAGCTATGGATAAATGGTTTATGGTTTTTTGGTTTCTGCTGGTGTGTGAGACATGATGTTGTGTGTTTCTTTGGGGTCATAAACATTTGAAGACCTGTTTTAACATTATTGCACAGCTAAATTATGACTTTTAACAGTTTTCCATGTGTTTAAACCCATTTGCTGGCTGTGTACGTAGATAATTGTGTCCCTACCATAAATGGTGTTATACAAAATGGCATGATTGTCAATATTAATAACAATAGTCATTTTTGATATGGATGGATATAAAATAATTACAATAATATTATAGGATGTTGCTCGAACATTCTGCCTTAAAATTGCAGACTCTTTTGGCATTTGTCTCATGTTTTTTTTGTTCTCTTTTTTTTATTATTGTGAACCGATTATGTTAGATGTCCCTCAATCAATTCCTAAACTGATCTGAGACCAGTTTGTTTCATTTTAATAGTCGGGACTTGGATTTTTAGTTGTTGGGGCTAGTCCTAGATCGGGGCTTGGTGGTCACTTTTGACCTGAGTGAGTTCAGTATATCTAAACAGATGTTATTTTAGCCATACTTACCCAGATTACCCTTTATAATAAACTCACTTTACATTCTAAATGTAAATGAGAGTGGAAGCGCTCTTTGTTTCTGTTGGATAGTTTAGATTTATAACACGCAGGCTTCAGGTCTAACACATGCCAAACAGCGTATAGACAGCAACGTGCACAAAACTCTCAATGCAAAGGGCAATAAAGAGTCCCTGTATGCCTCATGTGATCGCACACTATTATATATTTTGCAGGTTTGTCATTATGCAACTTTTAACACTCCGTTCTTCCTGTTGTGGATCACTAAAAACCACACAGATGCTCTGAAGTATGTTTAGTTTACGGTTTTTAGAAGAACAGTATTCTGGGAAAAAGAAAAAACTTTTCTTTAAACACTCTACACTTTAAATAGTAGACCTGAACATGGCTCTAGACATGTTTGTTTTCTTATTATTTTTTGTATATGTATACGGTTTTCAATTTCCGATTGTTTTTCTTCACATTTTATCTTCATCTGTTATTCTTTCTGGCTAACTGTACGTTATTAAACATGAGATGTTATGCTGATAATGGTCATGTCGTCTTTTCTTATAAGTATTTGATATAAAATCATGTCGAGACACGATTAACACCGAGGTAATCTCTGTGCATTTCAATATTTCTGAGCATAGATTTGGTTCAATTTCTGCAAAAAGTTTTTTGAGGTTTTTATTGGCCTAATATCTTTCTGTATTGAAGAGGAAATAAAATATAAGCGTCATCTGGTATGATATATATATATATATATAAAAAAAAGTTTCTTTCTTTTTCTTTTTTGTAATATATTCCAGTATCATTGGAATTTTTTTTTTTTATATATATTTTAGTTACATAAAAATGAATCAATCTGGAACAAAATCGCATTTAGTAAGGAAATGTTTCTGAACAACGAACATTATTATTTTGGATACAACTGTTGCATTTTCACTGAAAAAGCTCACGTTTCTCTCTTTCTCTGAGCATCGTCTACTTTCAGACAAAATTTGCCTCTAGATGTCGAGGAAAAAAGTTAACATTTAATACGTTTGTTTGAATTTCTGTGACAATATATTTAAAAAATAATGTGTGGAATTTGAAAAGATTGAGAGCGATTGGAGAAGTTGATAAAAAACAACATTATTCTTCAGAAAACAGATTTTTACACTAAATATGAGTGATTTCTCTGCAGAACAACTGTATCCTTGTATTAAATTGTGTACACCTTTGTAAATATGTATATAAATAATTCAGACTACAAGAGAACCTACTTTGAGTTTCAGAAGTCCAGTCCAAACACCAGAACACAAGGTGTTCTCATGGTGTCTAATCTGAATGAATTAGAGGCTGCTTCATGCTTTAAATATTTTCCCAGTGTGATGTTATAGAAACTCAGATGTTTCAAACACTCACCTTTACTGAGTTTCCTGGACCTACAACCACACACAAATCTTCTAGTATGTTGTTTTAATAGAACAATCATTACAAAGATGCCATTCTATTTCTAAACTGATATACTGATATATATATATATATATATATATATATATATACTGTATATATATATCATCTTAAGAATAGAATGGCATCTTTTTAATAATTTTGTGTGTGTGTGTGTGTGTGTGTGTGTGTGTGTGGCAACAAAGAATACCTATATGCCGTATGTAATCAGAAACTATATCTTTTTCAGATTTGTATTTATTTTTATTTGTATACGTATACATTAATTTCTGATTGTTTTTATGTTATCTTCGTCTTTTATTCTTTCTGCCTAACTGTACATTATTAAACATGAGATGTCTTGATGAGAGTTATACCATCTTTTCTACCATTTATGTTAATTTAATAGGCCTACCTGAATATGCACACATTCAAATGAGTCTGACAGCAGGTAATCTCATTGCATTTTAATATATATTTGCATAGACGCTTCAGGTTCAGGAGATGCAAAAATGCATTTCTTAAGAAAGGACATTTGTATAAAGCAGAAACAGTATTATTTTGTGCATAATGTATCGTGTTTTTATTTCATAAGCTGCTTCTCCATAAAAGTCTTTATCCAAGCCTCTTCTGGTTTCACACAAAATTCGGTTTTAGGTGTCGTAACCCTGCGGGGGGGGGGGAAACGTTCACATGTTCATACATACACAAAATCGGTTTGATCATTTGTCTACACTTTAAAAGGAGCATCTGGCAGTTTTTCTAAATAATATATTTGAGAGTTAAATACTTACACAATGGCAGGGGAAGGGCAATGTGAACTTGTCTGCACAGCACTCACAATTTTTTTTTCTGGAATTTGAAAGTCGACAAAATTGAAGCAACACCTCTCAGGGACTGCAGGAGCAACAGCTGTTGGGGAGATAAAATATATAATCTAGTTTTAGGACAGAACCATGAAATTGATCATATCCAACCAAATATTATTTTCATATTATTCATCCTTCAAAATAAAGGTCCTTTCTAGAACTTTAGGTTCCGTGAAGGGCCATATCTGGCTAATTAATCAGCATATCGGTTTGTTTCTGGGTTCTTTCAAGCTCTCTATGTATATTTTTAGCTTACTGGAGAATTCAAAGTTCATTGACGAACATGCAAAGTTTCCTCTTAATGTTACCTGGCTGTACAATTCTTTTGTTTCTAATTTGATCCATTTGAATCACTTAAACTTTATGTACAACTGCATGTCTTACATAAATAATAATTTAGTCAGAAGCAAAACTGTACTTCAAGAGAACTTACGTTGAGCCTCAGAAGTCCAGGCCATCAGCAGGACCAGCCCGAACACCAGACACAAAGAAGATGCTCTCATGGTTTCTGATCTGAAGCTGATCTTCAAGCTTTAAAAACGAGTTGTTACAGATGTCTGAGTCAATCCGAGTCTGCACCAAATATTTAAATGATTTTCGGACGTGATGCTAGATAGAAACTCAGATCTGTGGTTTGATAAGGAAATATACTGCAGTCCCCCTCCTCTTCAAAGCCCACATGGAGAATCACATTTGCTATACTGGTTTGCATGCTTTTTGCAAGCAGAGATCGTGAGAAGATAAAATACAGGTGTCATAAATGTACAGCACATCGTCAGACAGAGCAGTTTTTTGTTGATGCCCATTGCACGAAAGAAAGTCATACGTCTTTTAATTATTTTCAACTTGTGTAACATATTGTGTAAAATAATATCTGCATTGCATTCTTTATGTCCAAAGCACAGAAGGACTGTAATTCATCAATTAGGCTACACGAGTTAAATTCACAGTGGCAAATTCATTTTCCACAGTCAGCATTTTTACAAAGGAAAAAAAGTACATGCGCTAACATGGGTTTTCAATATACAAATATTAAACTAGAATGGAAAGGTGTTGTAGTACATAATGGGAATCATTTTTGTGATAACTTCATGCATCAGTCATTAACAAAAAGAACACTTAACAGATCAATATTTAATTAAAATATGAATATGTATCATGAAATCCTGATGCAAATATAATAATTTATTATATAAATATGAAATGTATTATTTAATATGTATTATTCTTCATTTCAAACGTAATTATTTACAATGTAAAATATTATAAGTATTAAATATTTAACATTAAAATGTCACAACTTTAATAATACTATATAACTTTAATAATTAAAAACTATTATTAATAATAATAAGTTTGGATAAATAAAATATAGAAAATAACAATTTAAATAATTCTAATAATTATTAATAATAATAAGTTTAGATAAGTAAAATGTAGAAAATAACGATTTAAATAATTCTAATATTTATTTTCTGTAGAATATTAATATGTATTTCACTTATTTAGATGTGAGTACTGTATTGTATTAAATTATTTTTTTATCAAGATCCCACATAAGTCATATATTTTCATAGTGGTTTAGATAGCGCTGTTAAAACAAACAAACAAACAAAACAAAAAAACATCCTGTAATCATTATCAAACATCTGTTTTCATCTGTCATTGATCTGGTGATATGGTGAGATTATTTATACAATGTTTTCAGGGTTTAGCATGAAATTCTCTTTACATATTACATAAAGGGTCGTTCTTCTCGAAACCATGGAAAGTCATGTGTAGATGTAAGATAAAGGTGATGCAGCTTAGCAAAAATCTGCTCAGCCTGATAATGATCAAGATCTTCGTGTTCAGCACTTTTGGCCTGTGGTTTTTTGTACGATATCTATCCTCATTTTCATGTTCAGTAAATGGCACATGTGCAAATACTCTACTAGAATGTGTAAATGTGTATGAATATGTATATATATATATGTAAATATATGTAGTCATATAATCATCTTGCTCACAAACTGTGCATGTTCATTTGTTTTCAGCAATATTCATGATAAATTTGACAAATAAACCAGTAACGATTTGATAACTTAACAGAACAGCAGGCAGACCTGCTAAAATATTATTACTAAAGTACAGTGAATGAACCATAAACCAGACTCATTCAGCAGAACATCAAAACCCCTGAGGAACCACCAGCAGTGTGTGTCATTTTTATTTCTTTAGTAAGTGACATGAGAAACGTCGACTCATTTTGATATGAGGTACTTAGTGTTATGTATAATATGATCAAATTAGTCACACAGACTAATGTGAGATTTGAATCACTCTATTGGCCTTTTCAGGATTTAATTCAATGAAGTGATTTAAAAGTTTCTCCATATAATTGCAGGACAAAGTCATGCACTTAATCTACATGAATCTGGACTATTTTGTAAATTCCCTTTAAAGAATTAGTTTAAAATGTGTTCTTGACAGAAGAGCAGAACGGGCCATTCAGTTCACTGGAAAAGGCACATAGATCAAGACCATCGTTATTCTGAGAAAAACACCCTTTTGAAACGGTCGCCTACACTTCACAACTTTAGTGGTGGCTATTTGATGCACTGCAATTTTGGTCTTAACATCATTCAATATACAGAGGAGCAAAGCCGCATGAAAATGCAATTTTGGATGTGCATTTGTATATGTATATGTATGTGTGTGTGTGTGTGTGTGTGTGTGTACATATGATCGTATACACATATTCATTCATATTCATTTATCTCTCTCTCTCTCACACACACACACACACACACACACACACACACACACACACATA
>NW_015536561.1:59954-119281 GCF_001515605.1 Sinocyclocheilus anshuiensis
CATTTATCTCTCTCTCTCTCACACACACACACACACACACACACACACACACACACACACATAGCAAAATCATTGAGTCATTTCTTTATTATATTAGTTATTTATTCTATTTCTATTCTATATTTTCATTATTTCATTTCATTATATTTTCATATTTAAATAAATAAATTCAGTCATTAAAATAATGCAGTCGCAAAAATACAGGATGTTTTTTTTTTTTTCAAAAGTATAACTTTAATTATAATTACTGCATTTTTTAATTAGTTTTCTTAATTACTGAATAATTACTGTTGGAGGAAGGCAGACTCTCTCTGTGCTGGATGAATTAGGCCCCATTATCACCGACTTCAGTTATGAAAATGAGAGTCATGGGCTGTATATACTTGTATGTATTAATCCTTTAATCTTTGCAAATTGCAAAATCAATGAATCCACATTTAATCATTATATTATTTGTTTATTCTTATTCTATTTCTGTCTATTGTTATTTAATGTACAGTATTAAGTAAATAATAAATCAATTAATTCAGACATCAAAAGTAATGCAATATTAAAAATACACGTTTTAACACACTTTATTTTTAATTTTTTTTTTAAGTAATATTGAAAGTAACTACAAGGTTTTATTTATTAACATTAGTTAACTACACTGGTTTACATGAACTAACAATGAGCAATACTGAAGCATAAATACTAAATAAATACTAATACCAATAAATACTAAAGCATTTATTATTATTAGTCACTGTTCATTTCAACAATTAGGCTACTAATACATTTTAAAAATCAAAATTGTTATATATGTCAACATTAATTTGTTAACATGAATTCACTGTGAACTAACACGAATAAACAATGAACAGTTATATTTGTACTAACATTAACAAAGATGAATAATTGCATTAAATATATATATAGGCCTATTTCTCATTGTAGTTTATGTTAGCTAATGTATTTACAAATTTTAACAAATTGGACCATATTGCAAAGTGATACCCTGATTTAATGATGTAAATATTTGCTGTCAGTGTTGGGGAGTAACTAGTTACATGTAACGGCGTTACGTAATTTAATTACAAAATAAATGTAACTGTAATCAGTCACAGTTACTAAGAAACAATGTGTAATTAAATTACAGTTACTTATGAAAATGTTAACGATTACAAAGGGGATTACATTTGAATATTTACACACATCCACATACAGATTTAATTGATTTTTTCCCCAAATTACACTGACTACTCTGAGACATACCATTCATTAGAAATTTAGAAAAGTAATCAAAAAGTAATCAAAAGTAATCAGTTACATTACTTTAATAAAGTAATTGAAAAAGTTACACTACTATTACATTTTAAGTAGGGTAACTTGTAATCTGTAACCTATTACATTTCCAAAGTAACCTTCCCAACACTGTTTGCTGTCGCTATATATTTATTTATTTAGGATTTGTATTCGTTTTATTTCGGCAGTTAACTTTCTAGTCTCTACTCAACAATACATTACTGTAGCTCAGCCGCACCAACAGAGGTCGCCAGTTAAACCAGCTGCGCTCATCCTCTGCGCATGCGCACGTCTCTTCTCTCCCCGCTGGATCAAACTGCTGCTTGTCCGCGCCGCCGAAACGCCGAGCCGACAATGGCACAACTGGTGGGACCTCTCCGCAAAGAGCTCGCCGACTCCCTCTCATCCTGCCGGGTGCTGGTGGTCGGGGCGGGAGGTATCGGCTGCGAGCTGCTGAAAAACCTGGTGCTCACCGGCTTTAAGAATATTGAAGTGGTAAGTTGGAGGAAGGCGGACTCTCTTTGTGCTGCATGAATCAGGCCCCATTATCACAGGTCCTCATTTATAACATTCTGAAACGAAAATGAGACTCGTGACTTGTATAAACCAATGCATTACTCCTTACATCACGTATTTTATGAACGTTTTGCTTTTCGTTCCATCGCAAACATAAACCAGTCCTTTTCTTTCGCGCCATGTTCTGTGTCGTACAATCAATCTCCCTTGAAAACATTGACCAATGTGGCCACACTTCACTTCAAGTTACCATAATTATTATTCGAAATAAGTGCGGTTTCGAAAAAAGTATTTTAAAATGAACATTTCTTTAATATTCTAAGTATGGTATCAGACAAAGATTACATTTAGTTCTAACAAACAGCATCTTGTCGTCTGTGATACCGCTTCTACTATGTCCTTGAAGTAACAGTGTTGCTAGTATTATAGTGTTAGCTATTAATCTTGTGCACAGGGTTATGAAACTGCAAGCTGTTTATTTAGCAGGATAATTTAATGCGGGTTTTTCTACAAATATGCATACTATATATAATATATAATATAATTTAATCAGTTGGTTACTGTTCAAAATCATGGTAACAGGGTTGTGGTAAGATTGTAATCTGACAAATGTAACAAGCATGAAGTGAAAAAAAGCACACACTTCATTGATATTGAAGAGTTTATGACCTGAAAATATTATGTTGATGAGGCTATCAGTGTTTTTATGTAGGCTATTAAGTGTTACAGTGGCACTAGGGCTGCACGATAAATCGCATGCGATATTTAATGCGCATCTTGTCAGTAAAGCCGGTTCTGTAATCAGCGGTAAATCGCCATCACGTGCGGGCTTTCACATTGAGCAGCATTAACTACACAGAGCCGTTGTTCACTGACGAGCTGCGCAAAAAATCGGTAAATAATTTTGCAGTAACTGTTATGCTGATGTTGTGGCTGGGCAAGCAAATGTTTGTGCTTGTTTCTGTATGATATAATTGTTCATATATCTATTAAAATACTGATATTCTGGTCTATAACTCCTCCCCGAACTTCCCGCTGCCCTGTATCTTGGTCTCTCATTGGCTGTAGGTCATCGCCGATGTGTTTTTCAGTCAGAACTCATTTCACACAGCGTGATTGTGAATCGCCGACAGCTCCAGATATTTAGCATGCCAAATATTTCGCGGGCGTTGGCGACGCATCGGCGATTCCCTCAGATCGCGTCTTTGATAATTCACACTGCGTGATTGTCACTCGCGTGAACGAGCACCGATTTGCCTCTGATGTCGGGCATTTGTCGGCGATTTCGCAAAACCTGTCGGCGAGTGAAAAATCGGGCTAAAATCGTGCAGTGTGAACTCGGCATAAGTGGCACGCTACCGACTTTTTAGGGTGTCCTATTTTGGCTTTAAAATGCATGGTAAAAATAAATATCCAAGTAATAATAAAACTGAAAATAATATTAAAATATACAAAATGTGGGAAATGCGCAATTGGCAGTTGATTTTTAGTTACTAAATAATAAATAATGCAAGTAAACGCATTGTTTAATTATGGCATTTTATACCATTTAAAAAATTGTGCGTTACAATGGCACACAACCTGGGGACTTTTAGGGACCCTTTAAAATGCATTGTGGTTACATGCCAGCATTTTGCACTTTCTTTAATGATTATAGTGTAGTATTGTTGTTGTTTTTTAAATTATCTTCATAGTGTTTAGCTTTTTTTAATTATCCTCATTTGCAGATTGACCTGGACACCATTGATGTCAGCAACCTCAACAGACAGTTCCTGTTTCAGAAGAAACATGTTGGAAAGTCTAAAGCTCAGGTAAACAGTAGAGCCCGACCGATATGGGTTTTTTGGGGCCGATACCAATATTAGGGAGTAAAAAAAAGTCCGATACCGATATATTGTAATTTACACTATTTACTTTCATTCATTTTAATGAGAAACCGGTGAATAAAGACTGACAGTCCATGTTTAATGTTTAGAAATTATTATTTCAAGACATGTTAAGCATTTTTGCTCGTTTATGTGGGCCGGGACGTGTTGGGACAAACATGGTTACAAAAAATAAATAAATAAATATATTATATATATATATTTATTTATTTATTTATTAACAAAATATTTTAGTTTGTCTTGTATATTTTTTTCATTCGATCAGATAAGATTTTAAGCTGTCATATGGTCAAGTTACAACGTGCCCCTCGCAAAACGATATATCAGTCGGGCTCTAGTAAACAGTATAACTGACTTCAACATGTGTGATTTAGAAATCTGCATCAGACAATGATTTATTACCGTGTTTCAGGTTGCCAAGGAGAGTGTGCTTCGGTTTTGCCCATCTGCAAACATCACTGCCTACCATGACAGCATCATGAAGTGAGTCCAGTTACATATTATCAAGATAAAGACTTGGTGTATGAACATTTGATAGTGCATTTCAAAAGTTAATTTGTCTGTGGATACTATAGAAAGCACTAATTCTAAGGTCAAAAACTTTGAGGTCCAATGTTTTTTTTCTTTGCACTTTGCAGCCCAGATTACAACGTGGAATTCTTCCGAAATTTCCAGCTTGTCATGAATGCTTTGGACAACAGAGGTATGAATTATTTAGCCGACTTTGATAAAAGTTAAGGAACGCTACATTTCTAAAATGTCTTTTCTTTTGTCCTTTGCAGCGGCCAGGAATCACGTCAACAGGATGTGTTTGGCCGCTGACATTCCCCTCATTGAGAGCGGCACGGCTGGCTATCTGGGACAAGTCACAGTTATCAAGAAGGCAAGGCTCTTCTATTAAATCAGCAACTTTTTTTTTGGCACACGTTGCTGTATTCATCTCAATGTCACGCTCTTGGCATTCACATTTTGTAAATTTGCAAACTGCAGGGTCAAACGGAGTGCTACGAGTGTCAGCCTAAACCCACGCAGAAAACCTTCCCAGGTTGCACCATTCGCAACACTCCCTCAGAACCCATTCACTGCATCGTGTGGGCCAAATATCTCTTCAAGTAAGTTCTCTACGCTAATACGTCTCGTTGAAATGCTTAGTTCTGAATTTTTGTGTAATTTATATTGTTTTTCATGTTCAAGGATGTCGTATTTTTAATATTAATGCACTTTGCACAAACAATACTGAATGTAAGGGAAAATCCACAGCTGTGAATTAATGATTGTGTGTGGGTAAATTACCTGTGTCTGTGCAGTGTGTCTATAATAATAATGAAGCTGCAAGTTTAATTACTTCAGAAGCATTGTGAAGTTGTTGTAGCCTTTTAATATGCTATTGAAGCTAGGCCTGTCACGATAACAACTTTTTGTTGTGCGATATATTGCCCCAGAAATAATTGCGATAAGTGATATTATTGTCATTTTAAAGACCATTTTATGCCACTGAATATATAATCATAATGTAACAGCATAAGGCAAGAAGGCCTACACACTTTCAAATGACAACGAACTTTTAATTTTTAAGAATATTTAGATCATGGATTCTATTAATATCATGGAATTAAGTATCAAAATATTAGATACCTTAAAAACCTGAATAAATGGTAAATAAACATTTTCTAACAAAAAGTGCAAAGTAACAAGTAGAAAAAAAGAAAAATGCACAAGGAACTTGTATGGAGATTTTTCCATCTACAGATTTTTGACAACAGATCATGACAACACCACGTTATGTACGAGAAGCTGCAAAAGACACGGGCACAAGTGGAATGTACAAAACATGGTGACATAAATGTTTAAGTAAATATATTGGGCGATATATTGCCTCACCAAAAATGATTGAGGTCATGTACATATATTGCACGATAAGTTGATATATCGATTATTGCAACAGGCCTAATTGAAGCTATTTTATTAATAAATATCGAATTGATAGCATTGACAAGTTTTTGTGCTCCTGAATGTTTGTGTATGCACAGTGCGGTCTCTGATGTTTGTGTGCTTCAATGCAGTGCGGTAGTATAGAACGGTGATTAAACTGACAGGGCTTTCCCTAAAAAAAACACATCAAAACCACCAGTGGTCGACCCTTTACCACCACGGTGGTAGAAAACTCACCATTGCAGCACTAGTCTCGTCACAGTGGCTGCACTGATGATATTCCTAAACTAGGGCCCTATGAAATCAATTTTACTTATCCCCAAATTCTGTTTTTATGATTTCATTAAAGTGTGTTTTTTGTTTTACTTTTTCAGAAGTATGTTTTTAATAGTTTTAATTAAGTTTTAATAATCAAAAAGGATATCTAATCAGTTAAATTCATAAAACTAACAATTTGATAATTGAATAATTTATTAAAATTAGCAATAATAGGGCACTATGAAATGCAAGTCCCCCCTCCCCCAGATTCCTTGTTTTATGATTTAATACAAATATATCAAAAATGGTGGAATTTAAATTAATTCATAATACTTTACCAAAATAAGAGAACAAATTTTAACATTTAATTTTTGTTTTGGCAAACAATGTGCTGGCCTGCACAACAGAGATTTCCAGTTTAAATTGAAATGTGGATGAAATATTGTGTGGTATTCCTTAAAAGATTGTTTTAATAAACTGTATTAATCTTATTGTTAATATTACTTTGAGAAGTACGTTCTGCTTTACAATAGTACAATATTTCTGTCATAATTTCTTTAAAGTGTTTTTTTGGTGGGTTTAGTGAAGAGTTTCTGTGTGTATCTGATGATAGTTTTATCAAGTGAAATGGTGTATGAATACTATTAACTTGTATTTGAAACCTAATTTAATTATTGTCATCCGCTTACATGTCATTTTGGATTGCCTCCCTAGTCAGCTTTTTGGCGAGGAGGATGCGGATCAGGAGGTGTCACCTGACACAGCTGACCCTGAGGTTGCTTGTGAGTAGTCGCACATTTACAACAATTTATTTACTACTTCAATGGTGGACATTATTTATGCTTAAATATGCTTGGATGAAAAATACATGTGTGATTTGGTGTATCAAAGGCGTAAATTTGTATCTTTTATTTAAGGATGGAAACTTTCTGTCAAGTATGTACTGTAAGTTTGAATTGGGACCATTTGATGAAAAGATGTGTCTGGGATGTTCATTGACTACAGGGAACCCCGCAGATGCAGCAGCCCGAGCTACAGCCTCCAATAAGGATGGAGACATCAAGCGGGTGTCCACTAAAGAGTGGGCTCGTTCCACAGGTTATGATCCTGTCAAACTCTTCAACAAGGTGCAAGTTCTGTTACAAATGTGACACTACTTCATTACCAAGTCTGTCCTTTTAGAAATAGTCTAAAGGTGATCTTGTGCTTCCTTTCAGCTTTTTAAAGATGACATCATGTATCTTTTGACCATGGATAAGTTGTGGAAGAAGAGAAAAGCCCCATTACCACTAGACTGGACTGAGATCCATCAGCTTGGTGTGTGTTTGTTCGGGAATTATCTGTACATGACCAGCTTTGGTTATATTGAAAATTAGCCTCAATGTTAATGAGGCTGTGTTGTGTGTGTGTGTGTGTGTGTGTGTGTGTGTGTAAAAGAATCTTCTCAGGAGGAGGCCTTTGGCACAGGTCTGAAGGACCAGCAGGTGTTGGGTGTTCAGGGTTACGCTCAGCTTTTCCACCGCAGTGTAGAAACACTCCGATCTCAGCTGATAGAGAAGGGTGAGGGTGCAGAGCTAGTCTGGGACAAGGTGAGAAAACTCAAGCAATATTCCTCTCATTTTATTGTGGAACTAGTAAGCTATGCATATTTAGGCCCCGTCCACACGGAGATGCGTTTAGCTGTATACGCATACATTTTGTATCGTATTGGTGTTTCATCCACACGGATCCGGCGTTTTGGGAGAGTGAAACCGATATTTTTTGAAACCGGGTCCCAGAGTGGATAAATCTGAAAACGCCACCCTTGCATTTTCGTGTGGACAGCGAATCCGTATACTTTCTGAAACGATGACGTCATCAGGCCACGTCTCGCCCCTATTCAGACACAAAAACATGAACAAACACTGAACGATTGTCTTTTTATTAACTAACATTAACACAGATTAATAAATGTATTGTTCCATGTTCGTTTGTATACAGATCCATCAGCTTGGTGTGTGTTTGTTCGGGAATTATCTGTACATGACCAGCTTTGGTTATATTGAAAATTAGCCTCAATGTTAATGAGGCTGTGTTGTGTGTGTGTGTGTGTGTGTGTGTGTGTGTGTAAAAGAATCTTCTCAGGAGGAGGCCTTTGGCACAGGTCTGAAGGACCAGCAGGTGTTGGGTGTTCAGGGTTACGCTCAGCTTTTCCACCGCAGTGTAGAAACACTCCGATCTCAGCTGATAGAGAAGGGTGAGGGTGCAGAGCTAGTCTGGGACAAGGTGAGAAAACTCAAGCAATATTCCTCTCATTTTATTGTGGAACTAGTAAGCTATGCATATTTAGGCCCCGTCCACACGGAGACGCGTTTAGCTGTATACGCATACATTTTGTATCGTATTGGTGTTTCATCCACACGGATCCGGCGTTTTGGGAGAGTGAAACCGATATTTTTTGAAACCGGGTCCCAGAGTGGATAAATGTGAAAACGCCGCCCTTGCGTTTTCGTGTGGACAGCGAATCCGTATATTTTCTGAAACGATGACGTCATCAGCCAACGTCTCGCCCCTAGTCAGACACCGCTACATAACGTAACAGCAACAAAAACATGAGCAAACACTGAACGATTGTCTTTTTATTAACTAACATTAACACAGATTGATAAATGTATTGTTCCATGTTCGTTTGTATACCGCGCGCAATATTTATGCATGTAGTCCAAGTCTTCTTCTCCGTTTTTAGTGTATCTCTGGCAGAATTATAGCGCCACATACTGGTCTGTCATGTATACTACATTTTGTGTCGGTTTCGTGTGGACGCAGATATTTCGAGACGAGGGGAAAAAAAAGATCGGATAGGGAAAGCTCTGGCTTCGTGTGGACGTAGCCTTATACTAAAGTATACTAATGTTTATAAATGTAATTAATTTATATAATTATTTTTAATTGATACTTATTTAGCAAGGCACATTGTTAAAATGTTGTCTAATGTAACATTGTCTAATGTTAAAAATGATTTCTATTTCAAATAATTATTTTTTTGTACTTTCCATTCATCAAAGAATCCTGAAAAAAAAGTAGAGAAAAAATGAACTGATGTTCAGTGTGAACTCACTTTATTTGTGCTGCTGTTTTCAGGATGATCCTCCAGCCATGGACTTCGTAACAGCAGCCGCGAACTTGCGCATGAACGTCTTCAGCATGAACATGAAAAGCCGCTTTGATGTCAAATGTAAGGATGTGTTTGTAAGGCTGTATTGTTGCTGTGATTGCCTTGACTTAAATTATTCAAAATGATCTTTTTAGTTGGTGTTTAAAAACAATAAAAGTGTATTTTTCAATTGTCCCATTTTTAGCTTAATAAAGTTTTTTTTTAATGCTTTATTCACCAAGAATTAAACTTCAAATTAATGTATTATAGCCTTATAACTCATGGCTTTAAAACGAATAAACAACATACTTCGTAATAAAACGTTTTAATAAAAAGTTCTGAATTTTAATGTGGCTTTTGAACTATGTTTCCTTGTCATCTAGCCATGGCAGGAAACATCATTCCAGCAATAGCCACCACTAATGCCGTCATCGCTGGTCTCATTGTTCTGGAGGCGCTGAAGACTCTTAACTCAGACTTTGACCAGTGTCGCACGGTAAACTTGCAGTGTTGCTCCTTTCACGCCCAACACAACTTTGACGCCTGAATTGCATCATGTCCTGTTTTATCGAATACATTTTTCCATTTGTTTTTCTCACTTGATTTGAGGTAATTACATCTCAGCAGTAGTTTCGGTTGTGAAGACCTTTTTAACCTTTTCCTGTTTTTGAAAGTCTTGTCAAGTGGTATAGGTGGGAGTTATAGGGCTTGTCCAAATACTCACACTTGCGGTCTTTGCATTTGACTGCTTGCGTAATGTATTTCCTGTAATTGGCCCAAGTGTTCAAGTGAGCATGAAGACCACAAGTGTGTGTTGAACTTTTCAGTACCCAATGGGGACACACTTATAGTGTTCTAAAAATGCAGGTGTTTACAGAGTTTTATTTTGATTTTCAATACGTTGCATTTAAAATAAAATTCTAAATCTCTGTCCCTATAACATATTACACAGTTTAGTAATTGTGGTGCTTCTAATTAAGTGATAAAAAGCAGTTGCAAATGTTGTACAGAATACACACTCATCTTTGCATCAATAAAATGTTCAACACTTTGTTTTACTACCAAATTAAGTGTAATATCTAATTAATTTTACACCAGAAGGGTTTCCGTGAGATCTTGGCAAAAACTCTCATGATTTATTTCCAGAACATGATGCATGATGGGATACGCTTAGCCTCGATTACTGCTTCAGAGAGGTATTTGGGATAGTGTGGATTTAGTGTGCGTTAAGGGCACTACGCTTTGGCATTTTTAAGACCTGAGACAGTCTTGCGCACTTACTACTTGTTGCGTGCACGTGCTCTCAAGTGTCCAAGACTGCAAGTGTGGGTATTTGGACAGGCCCATAGTCTTATACTTGTTTTTTTTTCATAACTTCATATCCAGAACACGTAAGTACCACACTTCATATTTTGTGAATGTTTGCAAATCGCCTTTCTGAATGTGCTTGTTAGCATGCTGTACGGCTAATGTGGCTAAAGTTACCATTGTCTCTGACTCTATTCACAGAGACCAGAGCTGTCATTATTTTTAAGAAGCAATAAATGTGTGTTTAGGAATTCTACAGATGCTGAGTGTTTTCAGCTTAAAAATGAAAATAACAGGGTTCTGGTCTCTGAATACAGTAAGATACAACATGCCAACAAGCACTTTCAGAAAGGTGATTTGCAAACATTCACAAAATAAAGTGAGGTTCTTGCATATCCTGAATATGAAGTTGGATTACGAACAGTTGGTATTGGTCCATCTTTGAGAATCAACTTTTGTGCAAGTCCTGCATTTTAATGACCCTCGTTTGCAAAGCAGTCTCAATGATCTGCACAAACATATACGAATTTAGCTGTTTTCTTGGACACATTCCCTTCATATAAAAGACTTTGTATACTCCCGGCCTCTGAGCCACTAAGGACGCAGTGGATAAATTAATCCACTGCGTCCTTAGTGGCTCAGAGGCCGGGAGTATACAGAGACTCTTGTGTTCATTATTATAGCCAACAACAGAACCGTTATAATGTTTATGTAGTGGAGACTGCTCTAGTGGTGATATATACATGGCAGACTGTCCGGCTCACTCGGGGTGGGATCTATGCTAATAAGGCAGATCATCACCAGTCGTGGGCGGGCCTTCCCAACGTAAGAGTAGGGAAAAATCTGGAACCGCTTGTTTGGGGAGATTGTTTATGATTTATGGGCATTATAAATAAAGGAGTGGGCGGATTTTTTACCATTATAGGCTGATTGTTTAGACACTCTGGATACACATCTGTGTTCAAACAACTTATAAAAGTGAATTTTGCATAATAGGTCTCCTTTAATGTTTTTGTCTCTCTGTTTCTCTACAGCAAACAATAACAAATTTTTGTCTGACTTTGGGATTCGGAACGGCAGCCGTCTTCAAGCAGATGACTTCCTACAGGATTACACTCTTCTGGTCAATTTAATTCACAGGTCAGTGTGGCTGCATTTAGCTACAAGGATGATACTTTGGGTTTCTCGAATATTAAAATGTATCTTGCATTTATTGCAGTGAGGAATTGGAAAAGGATGTCGAGTTTGAAGTAGTGGGTGACGCCCCAGATAAGGCGCCTGTATCAAGCGTCCCGGAAGAAGGGAAGAACATTGCCAACGGTAACAAAGATTCTGCCCAGCCATCTACCTCATCTAAAGGTAAGAACAACATGGATTGCCTGCAAAACATCAGTCTTTAAAGGGAATATTTCACCTGAAAATTGTATATGTACAGCTTGGACATTCAGCCTAAACATCATATTTTGTATTTCACGGGCGAAAAAGTTTCACTGCTTTTGATTAATGTACTTTTCTCATATTTACAGCAGCTGCAGAGGACGATGATGTCCTTATCGTAGACTCCGATGAAGAACCGTCCTCGAGCACCATGGAAACTTCCCTGGAGTCTAGTAACCGCAAGAGGAAGCATCACGATGCTGATACGGATGATGCTGCGTCTAAGCGCAAACGCCTCGACCAGCAGCCGGCCGATGATGATGAAGACATCATCGCTCTAGACTAGCAAAATTGACAAGATATCACCTGTCCACAACAGAGGATTTTCCTCCAGTTGAATTTTTGTACGGTTTCTCTTACCAAACATGTAAATATATCTGTACAATATGGTTCAAGCTCAATGGATGTCGTCTTTTCCTTCTGTCCTTTGTTTTTTGGGAACAGAAAACGGCTGAGTTATGAACTGCACTCACTTAGGTTTTACTCAGATGGATAAAATGCTTTTCAACTTTGTATTTTTTACGATGAGTGTGTCTATTTTGCAGTGGTTTAGAAAGGCTGACAAAAGTGCTCACGGTATTTCAATGCATTTTTTCATCTAGAAAACCATATTCCATATTTATTACAGGTTGTTTTTGTTACCAACCTCAGTAATATTTCTGATCATCGAATTTTACAGTAACACTGTATTACTGTATGGATAGTATGATGGTTTGTGTCTTCTGTTGCATTGCTTTATAACTACAATGAAAAATATTGCGACTTTTTTTTTTTTAAGAAAATACACTCAGACAGCTAGTTACACCGTTCTTTCATTCTTATATTTTTAGTCTTTAAGCGGTATAAATGAGCCCATGCTTTATTTACTGACCAAATTGAGCAGCTGAATAAACTAGAGCAGTGGACTAAAAAAAGGTTGGGAAACACTGAACTAGAGTATCTCATTTAACCTTTATTTACCATGAAAGCGTGGTCTTGAAAGGGCACAATGTCCTAATTGCACGTTGTTTACATTAGAATGTTTGACGTAAGAACCTTCCGTTTTCACTTCTTACTCGCGTAGATGTCGGAGTCCACCGTTCACGTGGTATTTGTCGTCAGAAAGGTTCATCTAAGATGCTACATGACACATTAACCCTTCCTCTAGGTGGCAGGTCAAGTAAGGTGCAAGTTATTGTCTACAGTGGCAAATTTTGCGGGCAATTGCCAATAGTTCATTTATTTGGTCAAGATACTTGTTTACATTTAGTCATTTAGCAGACGCTTTTATCCAAAGCGACTTACAAATGAGGAAAACACAAACACAGTTTTCCCGTGTGATATGAGCAAATACTATGTTTGCAAAAAATATATTTTACACGACGAGCAAGTAATGCCATCGTGTCCATTCGGAGCAATTTTCGTTTCGCAAACGATGAAAAACGCAAATAAATGTGTGCGTCTCTACCCTAGGACTCCACGCTCAGTAAATGGCCTTGGCCTAGCCTTTGGGTATTGAGATGCATTATAGGATTGAATGAGTGCACTCGGTAGTGTCCACTATGGGTACACTACCACAAATTTCTGTGCTTTATTGCACTATGTGCCGGTTTTTGTTCACGAATCGGTTCACTTTGTTCTGAAATCACTTTCGGACAGTTCGAACTCACTGATAAGTTGCGTTTTATTAAGACGTGTTTGTTGTAGTGATGTAAATGATTTTAGTATTATTTATTGTAAATGCAAATTATGTTTAAGCTCTAAATGAGTTTTATTATGCGTTTGACAAACTGTACCGGGACAGATTATTACAAATAATTAAAAACACCATTATTAATTAAAAAAAAATCGGAAAACGTAAGAAAACGCATTTGTTTATTTATTTACACAATAATGGTTACCATTATTACCCAGTTTATATATAATATATGAATGGGTAATAATATTGTAAATAAATTCCCTGTCTTGAATGTGACATCATAGCCATAGACATCATCTCCACGTGTCCTGTCTCGGCCCTCCTCTGCACGCCCCTCAGTGGATGAAGCTGATTGGATTGAAGCTGGACACCCGACAAACCCCAAAGTGGACGTATCCTCCATTTTATCCCCTTTTACTGGGATATTTAAACCTGTCTGTCCACATGCACGTCATTTTCGTCCTTCTGTCTTGACTATAAACAAAAGCTGAGTTTTGTGAAACCCAGACAGCTGGAAACATCTAGATCTCCATTCGGAGTTTGGTGTGTGTTGTTAAGTAACGTAGCCCTTACCTTCATCAGTAGCGCGCGAGAGCAAGTTGGGTGTTGTTGGGACAAGTTCGGCACGAGAGCACACGCGAAAGGACAATATTTCACATGCCGTGGCGTGACGCCTACGATTAATCAATATTTGAGTTTTAATCCGAGCCCAATATAATTAATTTTTAGATTTTTAGAGTAAACGGAAAACATCATGGTGACACTGGCAGTGATCGTAGCGCCTCTCGGTCGCCAGATCCACAGACATCTGAAGCATTTGAGAAGCCAGCGCTGGATACCTGCTCGGGCATGTAACTTGTCTGCATGCTCCAGCAAATTAGTTCTCAGTCAAGGTTAGTACATTTTTGCTATACTTTTTATTGTTATTATTATTTTGATTTGGTTCATGGTAAATATCCCACCACCTTGTCTTGGTTAGTGGTCGTTTTGTTGGACTATGTGTGCACTATTTTCACCACTAGGGTTTATTACAGCTGTTGTAATGTCCTTTATAACTGGGTTGATGATTATGCAGTCCACAATGTCATTGTCAGCGAAAACGCCTTCCTGAATGACTTCCGGGTTTTGCGTGAAATGGAATGTTTACAAGAAACACGGCGGTAAATGATCACTGCATTGATTGTTTCAGGGCAGCTGCAGTAGTTTATCATGTTTTGATGGTAAATGAACCTTGGGTGTTATCATTATGGATGTATTAAACGAACCCTATCCGTTTACTTAGGTTTTACATGTTTCAAAAGTCACTGTTTTTCCGCAAGCCCCGCCCATAAGAGATATGGGGCATGTTTATATCTGCAGGACACTTCATTGAAAACGGCCCTGAAGATGCAATAGTCACATGAGACCGAGTATGTCTCATTAAAGTTTTTTTTTTCTCCGTAAGAGCTTTTTAAAATAGTTTTATCACTTTTTAGTAAGAGTATGTTATTTGTTGACGGTTACTGATAAGCAAACCAAGCAAAAAAAAAAAAAAAAAAAAACTTTAAACAGGGTAAAAAATGGGGCCTTTTTTCTTGCATTTTCAATACATTTTCATTGAAAGGAGATCCTTGAGTAAATGTTCAATGCCAATCAAATTTATAATTTACGTAATTTTTGCAAGAATGAGTTGAGAATGAGAATAACAAGGTTGTAAACTTAGACTAAACTAAGCTGTCACTCAGTGGGAGTAGTTATTTATAACCTTAGATTTGATCATTTTTTGTAATCATGCTGTAAGAGGTTTGCACGCAAGACGTATACCATACATATAACAATGTCATATTCTTGAATATTAATATAACTGTTATGTGTACTCCTATCTTTACCATGCGATTAGTAGCACCTTATAGCTGTCATTTGCATTGTGTAGACCTTATCTTATCTAAACCAGATTGGTTTATCAACAAACAAAGCCAGTCTTTTCCGATTATACTTTGAAAGCCACATAAAAGTAAAGAACAGTTGAAGTTTAATAAGTAAAGGTTACATACAATTAACCTAGTTGTTAAATGTGGTCTATCAGCTATGGTTTGGGGAAAGAACATAAGAGTAAACTTTTTAAATCAAGTTTATTACAAAAGTTCATTTTAATTTACATTTAATCAAAGACTAAGCTTAAATGAGTGTCTTTTGATATTTTATAATAGAGTTATAGTTAGAACCCATGCTGTGTTTGCTTTCCATAAAATGGGTCAGCAGAGTTGTAATCCCTCTTTGCTAGACCACTTAGATGGCTGACAAGAATTATAGTAAATGCCATTTTAATCTCATGAAAGGCAGTTGGTCACATTCTCTGACTGCTTTAATTCATCTCCTTTTGTAGAATCTGTAGCATGTGACCACAATCTAAGCAGTTATTGTGTAAGACGAGCGTCTCGCTGTATAAAGGAGCTCTTACATGTTTGCTCAAGGATCACCTATAAAATTCCCAAGGGAATGTATTCATAAAGGTGGCATAAAACTCTGCGGACTGTCTTCCTGTTGAGCTCTACAGTCAGTTTTTCCCTGACATTCCACATGTCAGTTTTTTTCTTTTTTCATTTTTTGAAGCATCGAGTCACAAAAGGAAGCATATTTTCTTTGACTTTCACTTCTCTAACAAGTTCCAGAAGGACGGCTCGTCGGCTTTTTGTCCTGCTTTGGTTTTCTTTTTGTTGCTTTTTTTCCCTGTTTGGATTTTAAGCATTTAGAACAAATGTGTAACTCATCGCATGAGGCTGCACTTTGTGCCATAAAATGTAGGTTTATGTGTTCTATCTGTCTGTCTGTCTATGGATTCTGTATGCTTTGATATGTCATGTTTGTAGTAAAAACTGACATACAGTTTCTGAAATGTGGTGTTCTTTTTAGGTTGTTTAAAAAACTGGATTTTGCCTACGTAGACAGCATTTTGGAGCACCATGCTTGCAGTTGCACATTTTTGATGACCAAAATGCTGCCTAGATCACTAGATTTGTCTGGTTCCTTGTCCTGACCAGTCATTCTCTTCCCAGTGCATCCGATGTGGCAGGAGCCGCTCGCCATTCCCGGTGGAGATCGCCAGTCACCAATTGACATTGTGGTGCGTAAAAGCATCTTTGATCCGCAGCTCAGACCCCTGAAGGTGCAGTATGACCCAAGGACCTGCCAGCAGATCTGGAATAATGGCTACTCTTTTCTGGTCGAGTACGACGACACCACTGACAAATCCAGTAAGCTATCTTCATTGTCTGTACTACAGTTACTATAATAAAACTATGTTGACTTGGAATTTACAGCTACTATCGTTACTAAAATTAAAGAAAATAAAATGACACAAAATGAATGGAAATCTTCCCATATTAATTTATTCTGATTTTACAATAGTAAAACAATTTCCAGTGTGACAGTGTGGCTGAAAAGAACAAATTAATGGTTCTGTGGTGTGAGAAAACTGTGAACTGAAATGAACCTCTTTTAGCTCTGAAAGGAGGACCACTGGAGGATCAGTTCAGACTATGCCAGTTTCATTTTCACTGGGGGGAGAACAACACCTGGGGCTCTGAACACTCCATAGACCGCCGCCTTTACCCTGCTGAGGTACCTTTATGCAGGATTTTAATATATTTTTAGGACTTGTGTAACTATGAAGAACACAAAATCACTCCATTACTTGGTCATCTTTTTAAGCCGTCTGTATGTCCTTTTTTACTATAAGAAAGTATTTCTCTCTTGCGAACAGACAGAGCTTCTCTGTAATAGAGGGCAGAGACTTTACCGTTAGGAACACCCCATTATTTCTATTGTGGGATAGTCACATCGATGAATAGCTTGTTTGAACATGACGTCACGTCACTGTGTTGCTGTGGCGCGAAATGCAGATGGAGGGCAGGAAGTCATTTTCTACATAGGAACCACTATCACAAACTCAAAATGCGTATGTTTGCATCGTTTATAATTGCTCAAATTGCTCAAACTGAGAAACCACAAGGAGCTTTTTTCATGTACTAAATGTTGTTGTTGTTCATAAGGGGGGAAAAAAGCAAGAAATTGACTGAAAAATGCAGGAAAAAGTGGCTTGTAAACCTGCGTCTGCGGTCGGGAGGAGCCGAGTCAGATAATGCCCATGTGTGCAAATGGTTAATATAAGATATAATAATGTATTAAGATACTAATGATATATTAAGATTAGTGGTCGACTGGCAAAAAATGTTTGGCAGTTGTTCAAATATCTGCATCGGGTGATAAGTTTTCCTGTTTGGCTGATGTGTTGCTGAGAACGTCAGTGCCTGCGCACACAGCGCTCACATTCTCTCTCTTCATTGTTTGCTGTCGCCGTTTAGCAGTTCTGTCTAATACGGGTAGAAGTCTGTCTAATAGTCAGATATCTTCTCTAGAGATGCGCAATCGACAAACTTTAAACTCCTGATTTCAAACTATGCTGCACTTTATCCATTTGCCCACTGTCATATTCATGTCATTTTCACTGTGTGCTGTATGTAAAATGAGTGTTACCTTGACTTCGTTTGAAAAAATATGATTCCCAGTGCACACAGACTTCCCAGATTACTGAGTGCCCTGTTGTTTACAGCGTTTACTTCCTTTTTATTTATATATTTAAAAATATATATTTCTTCTAAACACCACACGACAATGTAAATAAGATATTCATTTTGCAGTTTAGAGAGCTTCATTGGTTTTAACGGAACATTGTGAGATTGCAATAAATTGAAGTGAGTGACAGCTTTTTAGTGATCATATGGAAGCGCTATTTGCTTGCATTCTAGGCTAAAATCAATTCAGAATTTGAATAAAAGTTTTGTTTTTCCTGCTGCTAACAGGACCAACGACCACATACCCTGTACATGCAGCAAAGCTTCAGGAGTGACATACAGTGGGTACGGAAAGTATTCAGACCCCCTTAAATTTTTCACTCTTTGTTATATTGCAGCCATTTGCTAAAATCATTTAAGTTAATTTTTTTTCCTCATTAATGTACACACAGCACCCCATATTGACAGAAAAACACAGAATTGTTGACATTTTTGCAGATTTATTAAAAAAGAAAAACTGAAATATCACATGGTCCTAAGTATTCAGACCCTTTGCTGTGACACTCATATATTTAACTCAGGTGCTGTCCATTTCTTCTGATCATCCTTGAGATGGTTCTACACCTTCATTTGAGTCCAGCTGTGTTTGATTATACTGATTGGACTTGATTAGGAAAGCCACACACCTGTCTATATAAGACCTTACAGCTCACAGTGCATGTCAGAGCAAATGAGAATCATGAGGTCAAAGGAACTGCCTGAAGAGCTCAGAGACAGAATTGTGGCAAGGCACAGATCTGGCCAAGGTTACAAAAAAAATTCTGCTGCACTTAAGGTTCCTAAGAGCACAGTGGCCTCCATAATCCTTAAATGGAAGACGTTTGGGATGACCAGAACCCTTCCTAGAGCTGGCCGTCCGGCCAAACTGATGGTGAGAAATAAGATTCTCTGGTCTGATGAGAGCAAGATAGAACTTTTTGGCCTTAATTTTAAGCGGTATGTGTGGAGAAAACCAGGCACTGCTCATGACCTGTCCAATACAGTCCCAACAGTGCAGCATGGTGGTGGCAGCATCATGCTTTGGGGGTGTTTTTCAGCTGCAGGGACAGGACGACTGTTTGCAATCGAGGGAAAGATGAATGCGGCCAATTACAGGGATATCCTGGACGAAAACCTTCTCTAGAGTGCTCAGGACCTCAGACTGGGCCGAATGTTTACCTTCCAACAAGACAATGACCCTAATCACACAGCTAAAATAACGAAGGAGTGGTTTCACAACAACTCTGTGACTGTTCTTGAATGGCCCAGCCAGAGCCCTGACTTAAACCCAATTGAGCATCTCTGGAGAGACCTAAAAATGGCTGTCCACCAACGTTTACCATCCAACCTGACAGAACTGGAGAGGATCTGCAAGGAGGAATGGCAGAGGATCCCCAAATCCAGGTGTGAAAAACTTGTTGCATCTTTCCCAAAAAGACTCATGGCTGTATTAGATCAAAAGGGTGCTTCTACTAAATACTGAGCAAAGGGTCTGAATACTTAGGACCATGTGATATTTCAGTTTTTCTTTTTTAATAAATCTGCAAAAATGTCAACGATTCTGTGTTTTTCTGTCAATATGGGGTGCTGTGTGTACATTAATGAGGAAAAAAAATTAACTTAAATGATTTTAGCAAATGGCTGCAATATAACAGAGTGAAAAATTTAAGGGGGTCTGAATACTTTCCGTACCCACTGTATATCCCGCATCTGTCATATACATGCGGGATTCACTTTCAAAATAGCTTGTTTGCAGTCAGGGTTAGTTGCTTAGCCTATATCCACCGCCTTGATGGCAGGCAAGTATTTCAATTTAGTTTAAAAATCGCTCCTTTTCTTTACTTAAGGATCACGTGCAATATATGTTGTGATTTTGTTTATACCTTTCTCTTGTAATTGTGTCTAAACCAGTACAGTATGGACTTTCCTCCATCTCATCCATTCCCTCCATCTGAATTTCGCGCATCATCAGAATCATGTGACTGCAAACAAGCTATATGTGGCAGTCTAGGGGTGGGCGATATGACAAATCTTATTTAACTGTATAGGAAATTTTATTTGACGATAATATGGAAGGATATTCCGGACTGTTTTCAAAAGGAATTGCAAATTATATTTTCTCAATGTCCAATTTGTTTAATTTGACCCATTTTCAGTGTTTGAAAACAAAATGTTTGTCACTTTGTATACAGCTGATACTTATTACATTTAAAGGGCAATGTCTGAAGAATATATATTGTTGAAACTAGAATTGTAGCTTTCCCTCTATCAAAACAGAACAAAAATGTCTGAGTGCAAAAAATGCACTAAAATGGTCAAGTTGAGGCACATTACCTTGCTCTCAGTAGTCTATTCATAAGATTCTATATTTGTATCCGTTTCAGGGATATTTGAAATAAGGGATTTTATTCATTTTAACAGCTTCTGAAGCTACATAGTTCAGACATGCAGTATTGTAACTATGTTTGAAACAAATCCCTCACCTGGAAGTGTGGTTGCTTTCTCCATACATTGTATTCACATCAATAAACCAAAATAGTTGCCTCACCTGGATTAAGTATTACACTTTCTTTTTCTTTTTTTTTTATTGTTATAACATGTGAAGTGGAATCTAAAATCATATTAAGATATTTAAAACTTCATGAGTTACAGGGATGCAGACTTTGGGGAAAAAATGAAATTCTTTGCACTAAGACAAGTGTGTTCTATGCAATTGTCTTGATAGAGAAAAACAAGATCCATTTCTACTCTCTATTATTTGTTCTTCAGACATTGATCTTTAAATACAAAAAGGATCAGCTTAATGCAAAGTGACCATTTGGTTTTCAATAATTTAAAATGGGCAAAATTCAACAAATTGGACATTGTGTCACTTTGGGCTCCCCATATCTCTGGGATTGAACAATATAGGGCCTTAAAAATGAAGATTACAAATGAAAAGTTTATTGAGAACCAGAATTTAAAATGATATTAAGATATTTTTAATACTTCTTGAGTTACAGACTTGCACACTTTGGAAAAAGAATATTTATGGCACTCAGACATGTATGTTCTATGCAGTTGTTTTATTAGAGAGAAACCAGATACATTTCTAGTTTCAAAGTTATTTATTCTTCAGACATTCCCCTTTAAATATAATAAATATCAGCTGTATACAAAGTGACCAACATTTGTTTTCGACCTAAAAATAGGTCATATTAAACAATCTGGAGTCATGGAGCCGCATTGAGATCCCCATGTCTCCGGGATTGAACCACATAGGGCCTTGAAAATAATGACTCCAAAAGAAAAGTGTATTAAGCACCAGAATCTAAAATCACATTCAGAAATCTTTAAAGGGGTCATATGATGCTGCTAAAAAGAACATTATTTTGTGTATTTGGTGTAATGAAATGTTTATGCGGTTTAAAGTAAAAAAAAAAAAAACCACATTATTCTCCACATACTGTACATTATTGTTTCTCCTCTATGCCCCGCCTTTCTGAAACGCGTCGATTTTTACGAAGCTCATCGGTCTGAAAAAGCGAGGTGTGCTGTGATTGGCCAGCTATCCAGTGCGTTGTGATTGGCCGAATACCTCAAGCGTGTGACGGAAATGTTACGCCCCTCACATACTGCTGATGCCGTGTCCCGGCCGGAGCGACGAGACAAAAACATTAAAACCCATTACAAACGAAGCATTTGTTGCATCCAGTGGGGACATAATTACGGATTATAATGACTTATACTGTATTTTTACGCGTTGCGTTGCATTGCATCGTGCCGCGTAAACATAAAACTCTGTCTGCATTTGTGATCAGAGAAATGACAAACAAGTGCTACTCTACTGCCCAAAACTCGTGTTTGAATAAAGGAAAACTTGAAATCGCATCATATGACCTCTTTAATACTTCTTCAGTTACAGGCATGCAAACTTTGGAAAAAGAATACTATGGCACTCGGACAGGTCTGTTCAGTGCACTTTTTTTGACTAGTTTTAACAATATTTGTTCTCCAGACCTTCCCCTTTAAAAAAAAAAAAAAGTATTAGCTGAGTGCAGTGACCCACATTTGGTTTTTGACCACAATTTACTTCTGGAGCCATATTTAGATCCCAATATCTCTGGAACTGAACCATATAAGGCCTTAAAAATTAAGATGCCAAAAGGAATGTTTGTTGAGACCGAAAGTCTAAAAGGGCATTAATATATCTTTAATACTTCTTGAGTTACAGGCATGCAAACTTTGGAGAAAGAAAACTTGAAAAGTGCTTTTTCACATTTTTCAGTGGTCACCACTGGCATATACTGCAACAAAGATTGCGAAAGTCAACAGATTTTACTAATAGACATATCAATCTCTGTGTAAAAATATAATGATGCTGCAATCTTTCTAAAGTCATTTTTACCCTCCTGTAATTTGGCTCCGAATCTCAGGTGAAAATTGCCATTTTGACCACCCTCTAAAAAATAGTGGGTTACTCAGTAAATATACATCCATGACATTTAATATTTTGGCTTTAATCACTATACGTGTTTATCTTTCTTCCGAAAAAATATTGACAAAATCAAAAATCTTAGCCAGAGGAGACATAAGGAGATATGTGTGAGTGACTTTATTGTGCCAAAAAGCCAAGTTTACTTTTGTAAGCGCTGGTGAGAATGTGACCTTTTACTGCTCTCAACACTCCTTTAGCTCTACTGATATGTCGCTGACTGTGTGTGTGTGTAACAACTCAGGTTTCGGTCCTGTAAATGTATCCTCTATTGCGTAAAGTGCTTTCATTCCCGCCTCCTTGGTTGAATCTAATCGTTCCAGAATTAATGGAGTTCTGTCCATTTGTACGGATGTTGGTTTAAGCCATTGCGGCACATCAAAAACACAAAACCCAGCTATGTTCAACTGCAGGATTGTGTAACAGGATGAACTACTGTGGTAACCTGAACCAAATGAAAAGCATTATGGGAAATGTGCCCATTAATTTCATTCATAATGGCATGGGTGTGTATCTGTTCTGTTTCTTCACAGCTCCATCTTGTTCACTGGAACTCTGACAAGTACAGTTTGTTTGAGGAGGCTGTTATTGAGGATAATGGACTAGCTGTTATTGCAGTCTTTCTGAAGGTACTGATGTAATTATTATCAAACATCTTTAAGCTTAGTAGACTTTGAAAAAACAAATAAAATGTACATTTTAACATTACATTTGCTATTACATAGATTGGAAAGAGACACGAGGGTCTGCAGAAACTGGTGGGTGCCTTGCCTGCAGTCAGGCACAAGGTAAGGCATCAAACATTATGTTTTGTACACACTGAGCTTCGGCATTGTTGTGAGTTATAAACTGAGATTAAGAACCTCAGAGTATGATGCTTTGGAAACAGTGGGATCAGGGATAAACTTGTTGCATACATGTAATATCCTCATCCTTTTCCACCCAGGATAGCGTGGTAGAGTTCACCAAGTTCGACCCTGCACATCTCCTCCCGGAAAACATTGATGACTATTGGACATACGCAGGTTCTCTGACCACTCCTCCTCTTACTGAGGCGGTGACATGGATTGTGATGAAACAGCACATTGAAGTCAGTCATGATCAGGTAGGAGGCTGATATGTTTGGGGAATGTAAGACAGGAAATTAGGGGGTATTTTTTCCCCTCACAGCAAATTTAAAGGTACAAGTGGTCAACTGATTGTATTAGAATAGCTTAGCTAGAAAAACATAATCTTATGCAAATTAAAGTAATTGTATCATATAAATGACTTAAGTGTGTGCTGTGGTGCAGATTTAATACTTAATAATATTATTAATTTATATTTATTTTTTTCCCTGTATTCAACTGACCTACAGTATAGGCCATTTGATTGGTTCTGAAACGGGGACAATGTCACTTTTTCTTCTCGTTTCGGTTGGCTTTCACAAGACAACATTTTAAAGCACCAGGTGTGAAATCGACCTAAAATGGTCATAATTTAGTTCTTCTTAAAATCGCTATTAGATTGTAAAATGATCCCAAAACAGTCCATTGTAAAATGTTTTGCAAAAACTTAAGATCACACTGAAGTGATCAAGGATGTGTAATAAGCTGCTAATTCCTAACAGTGGTAGTTTATAAGACATGCAGAGCGGTAGTTTGATTGCATTTAATAGTTGTTAGTTTTCCTGGTGTTTAGGAATAATAGTACATATTTTGCTTGACATCAAAAAGCTGTGGAAGTTCAGAACAAGTTTTTTTTTTTTTTTTTTTTGAGGGTTTTTTTTAAGAGAATTTTGGGGGACAATTCTGCTTGATTATGATGAAAATGACACTCCATTAACACTCAATTTTCACTATGCAAATATTTTCTTATTAATTTCTTAGTTTTTCTTTACATTTTAAAGTGAAGTGTGACCTGGACATTTCTTCATGGGATTTACCTTTCTCCACTTTACACTTTGGTTTAGGAATAACTGAGAAATCAGAGTGTTTGTGTGCGTTTATGCTTCACTCTACTTGGAAGTGTGTTTTATTCCAGCCATCCTTGGTCAGGGCATTTCTCAGCTCCTTATAGCTCCAAACCGTCTGTAGTACATGGGAAGCAGCTTTGGTTTCCCTTGCCGACTGGCTGCAATGCATAAACATGGAGGGAAAGTCATAATTTAGTTCTTCTTAAAATCGCTATTAGATTGTAAAATGATCCCAAAACAGTCCATTGTAAAATGTTTTGCAAAAACTTAAGATCACACTGAAGTGATCAAGGATGTGTAATAAGCTGCTAATTCCTAACAGTGGTAGTTTATAAGACATGCAGAGCGGTAGTTTGATTGCATTTAATAGTTGTTAGTTTTCCTGGTGTTTAGGAATAATAGTACATATTTTGCTTGACATCAAAAAGCTGTGGAAGTTCAGAACAAGTTTTTTTTTTTTTTTTTTTGGCAGCTTACTTTCAATACTAAGAGAATGCTAAGAATTGAGTTCTGAATATATATGACCCCTTTAAATACAGCTGATGAAAGCCATAATTTTAGGCTTTGAGACACCCCTCAAACTGGCTATTTTAACTCTGCTGGGAGTCTGATTGTTATTCCAACTTCATGCTCCATGGTAACCTGGGAAATGGAACGGAAAAGCTCATCTGGCTGACTGCTGACATCAGTTTTCTCTGTTCTCTCCATTTTTACATACAATTTTCCTTTTATTATTTGCTCTCATTCTAAATAAATTTATTTGAATGTGTTCCCTATTTTTACATATTCTCTATCATTCTTTTTTGGCTTTTTCTCAGTTGGCAGTGTTTCGAAGCTTGCTGTTCACATCGGCAGAGGAGCAGTTGCAGAGAAGTATGGTCAACAACTTCCGCGTTCAGCAGGTTTTGAAGGGACGGACTGTCCGCTCTTCTTTTACCCCCTTCCTCCAAGATGCTCCCCCAATGATGTAGCAACAAAACTCAGTGACCTAATTCACATCCTAACCTCCAAAACAAGCACAGACTCATCAGTCACTTTTTATTACGGAGAGCTGATGAAGGTCTTAACTGGATTTTGTCAAATGTTTTCACCATTTCCAACCAGGCATTTTGGTATAGATTGGAGAGATTCTATTGAAAGGGATTAACAAAGATATAGTTTAGTTATTGAAGGGCCTGTTTACCCTCTGACAAAAGATTCATTCATTGTCATTTCGGTGTTTGTACAAGTATTGAAAATAATGCTAGAATTCAGGTAATTCTAATTTCCTTATGAAACGCATTTCCTCTCAATATAGTGGCAAAGGGTGTCCACGTTTGTGGACAAACAGCTCCCTCTTGTGGATAACTGACAGAATGTAAATGGGGGGGGGGTTCAGTAGTTTTAGTTTAGTGGTACACTTACCTTGTTTGCTGCGAGGGAATTTACTGTATGCATGAAACTGCACAATGCCTTTCATTTTTTATTGGATTTTAGATGTTAAATAATTTTACGTAATTTCAGTAGAGAGAAAATTTGAAATATTTTAAGACTACATTTGAGTATTGCAGTATAAATAAGACTAGAAATATAGTCTTTTTGAAAGGTGCACTAGACATTTAGAGGTGTGAAAGGAAGAGTAATGCGCACAACTGTTTAGTGAAGATGCATTACTGTACTTGCTGTGTACATCAGATTTGTATAGAATAGGTTATCATCCCTAGTGCCTTTTTCCATTGTAATCGGTTATCTGATCAACTGCACAAGTGGTTGGCCATAATTGCCTTCTGGCAAAACATGTGCCTCCAGTACAAATCTCTTACAGTCTTTGTTGTTCTCTCATCCTTTAAGCTCATGGTTGTAATTGTTCATCTGTGGATATTTAAAGTGTATTTAGTGTTAGTGATTAAAAATAATAATAACAGAGAAACTGTGTTTAGTCTCTGTGTAAGAATGTCTTGTAAAATGAACCATGTGCCATGTAACCAGAGGCGCTGGTCTCTTTGTGATGGCTGAATAACAATGTTATTGTATAAACTGTCCCTAAAGTGGCCTCTTGTTTGAATGGGCCACCTGCATTTTCTCCCTATTGGGTCCATGGATGAAATTCAGAGTGATACAAACTAGACTGGAAAGCTGGATTTGCACTGTACAAACAATAGGTTACAGTGAGACCAGGATCCATTCCCTACACCTGCCCAAGTCTTTCGCTACTCTCAGAGTAGTGAGCATTCCTTCACATCAGGAGGCCCTGGAACAATGTTTTCTCATTGAAGCAGAGTTGAGTAGCATGTGAAAACACCTTTTGTTGTTTGAATTTGAATTATGCAGTGGATGAATTATAGTTTGAGGTTTTGTGACATTCTGACTCTTTTTGCTGTAATGGGTTGGCATGAGGGACATGGATTTGTATTTTTTCCCCTACACACACTTTTGGTGGGATTTGCCTTTGTTTTGTTCTTTTTAAGTAGCTTAAGGCCTTCCACGTTTAAAGGAAATCAACAATCACCATTTAACACGAAAACTAGTTTTGTTTTATAGGCAGCCCCTTCTTTCACTTATCATCTTAAGTCATTTTCATAACTGTCACTTATGCTGCCTATTATCAATTTTATGATGCAAATTTATGCAAAACTTTCATATAATTTCTTTGTTGTATTGTGTGTAAAAATGTTGTATTTTTTCATTTGTTTCATGGGATATTGTAGGAAACTGGTCTTTTTTTTTTTTTTTTTTTTTTTTTTTTTTTTGTAATAAGAGTTCACGAATCAGTTTCAGTTTCCTTAATGAGATGGAAGGAAGATAAAATTACAGCTAATTTTTGGTTTGCAGTCCAGGTAACTTTATAATCTTCCTTAAGTCATTTTATAGAGAACACAAGATATCACTCGTCCAGTTCTGTTAGCATACCGGTCAAAAATAAATTCAGAGAAAAATAACAGTGCCAAAGACAATACCACAATCAAACATATGAATGTGATGAAATTCCCAGGTAACACCAATGTACAAAGAAAGGCTTTGTGAATACACTTTTTGAAAATTCTGTCATCATTTACTCAACCTCATGCCATTCTAAACCTGTATTTCTTTCTTTCTTCAGTGGAACCCAAAAGGCAAATTTTTAGGTGAATATCCTTACTTTTTCATAATGAAATTAAATAATAATTGGGACTGTCAATGTCTGCAATGACAAAAAAAATAGCCATAAAAGTATAATAAAGGTCTTAGCTTTACGTTAGGACCTGACTGAAATTTAGTAATTATTCTTCAATAATGCATCCTGTTCCACAGAAGAAATCAATTAATGTGGGTTTTGAATGAGCAAATGGTGTGGTTTTTTTTTTTTTTTTTTTTTTTTGGTTGATTTAGTTTTGTTTTACTTTGGGGTGGACACAAGCATGTGCCCTAGGGATTTAAGCAGGAAGAGGGTGGTGCCGGATGTTTATGGAGGCCCCATCCCAGCAAGTGTTGTTTCACCAGGTGCTGGTTAGGTCCGGATCAGCTGCACTAAAAAGTGCATGTTTTGACAGACTTAGCAAAGGGGGAGCCTACAGACCCAGAGGTGAACATCAACAACTGCACAATGTAACTACTCATTCATGCTGTCTGACATGTGTATTAACATTTGAATGTGTAAAAAATAAAAATAAAACTATCTTGGATGGGTGACTGTGAAATCACTTTTACTTTATATTTAAATCCTTAATTGAGATTGAATGTAACCTTAATTATGTAGTTATATAATATAACATTATATAGTTATATGTATTATATTTTAAGTGCAGAATTGCACTGTGAAGTGAAAGGTTAAAAAAAAAACTTTAGGGGATGACTTTTTTTTTTTAAATTTTACATTGCAAACGTTGACCGGTACCTTTTTTAGCACCGTTAACTTGTCAAAGATGTTTTGAGTACTAATTTTTGATAACGATGGCTGATATCTATTGCTCTTCTCTAAGAGTAAAGAAGATTCCAGGCAATAAACCTGAAACAGTGGAGAGCAAGTTCAGTAGGCGCTAGACAGCACCTTAAAAGACAAGAGTCAGAGAATAAGGCCAGGGTGTGGGTGTTTGGAAGGGCTGGGGAACCTGGATTGAGTTTTGTCTCAAACTTGGTTCAAAAAGATTCCGTTCCATGTTTGTTGTTCTTGGCTGCACGAGTTATAAAAATGGGATGAGACACTGGGTTTTTGCGTATCCCAAACACCATGGTTTCCCATCATTGTGTGAGAGCATTTGGGAAAATGCTCTTTGAGCTCAACAGGAAAAACAAACTAGGTGAACTGATTAAAAGCGCAGCAGATCAAGACTTCTTTGAAAAACCCTGGAGATGGTCGCAGTTGTGAATGATCAATAAAAAGTTATGCAACTGTGGAGTATCTCAAGGGATGGTGGACGCTGTTGTCTTCTGATAATCAGCTTTACTAATTGAATAGAAGTCAGATGAAAGCTGCTAATATCAGGCTCCTTCCTCGACTATGGTTTTGTTCTACAATGTTTTTTCAGGTTATTTTTAGACAACGAAAACTCCATTGAATCCTATTTGCTTTCTATAAACAGGAACCTATGGCTTAAAGATGTTTCTCAGAACTCCAATCCAGTTGCTTTCCTCTTTAGATCAAACAATTGTTAGTTGAATTGGAAAAAAAATGTACATTAAATCTTGGCCAAAACCTGACAGGCCCTCCAAAGTTTAACTTACATAGGAAAGCTGATTGTTACCGACTTTTAATGATAACCAGCCTTTGTGGTACAAGGGAACTGAGACACCCACACCCCTCTCTCCTGTTGAGAAAGAAAACTGAACTCTTAAATATCAGGGCAAAACACAGCAGCAACAAAATGACTTATGAAATAAAAAGACACCTGCTGTCTCATTTATCTTTAAGCTGAGCAAACATACACCATAAATACATTAAAAATGTCTAAATGAGAGCACAAGTGCAAAGCGAATGCAGGTGGCAGCAACACATTTTTTGTAAAACATACCTTGATGCCTTTAAATTAAACGCAACCCTAGGTCATGACGTTCGTAAGTATTAGTACAACACACTTCCCCCCTGCAGATTATACTCTCCAGGTCTTCAGAGATTGATACCTTCTAGGCATGTGGCATGTAAGTCTTTCTCTTTGAAACACAAAAGGTTTTGGATGAAATTTAAGTTGTTGTTTTGTTTCATTTGAGAACCAATATCTTTAAAGCCCACAGGGAATGTGACATTTGTGATGTTTCAAGGGCCTTTACCTGAAAACAGGAAATTAGCAGGGACAACTTTGTTATTTTTAATATGTTTCTTCAGACATTTTGATCAAAGGAATTTGAGTCTAAAGAATTTTCAAGAGCTGAAATGACAAGTTATGGTAATTCACGTCTAGCCAAGGATTATAGTCTGAATATTTAAAATAGAAAATTTAAGACTAATTAGAAAAACTCATCATCTAGAGGTTGTTTCCCACAGTTCATGGTAGAATGGTGGAACTGCAGGGGGTTTGTAAGATTGTGCTAGAAAAGCTAACGCCAAATTAAATAAAAAATGTGTAAAATTAAATCATCAACCAAAATATTCCAACTGACTGTATAGCTACCTGTAATTTTGGCAAATAATGTAAAAAATGAGTAAAAAACACTAAACTATTAAACAATTAATAATAAATAAACCTATTTAAGCCTTTTAGAATATTTTAGTAATGCTTGTTCTATAGCGATCAAAGTATAGTTTTTCATACTATTTAAAATAATTTTATCAACAGAAATAATTTACCATATTGATGCCATATAAGCATGTAGCCCTACACTGTAAAAATGTAAAAAGCATTGTGAGCATTTGCAGCGCGTTTCTGTTTTTGCAGCGCATTTCTTTATTTGGTTGTGTTATGAGCATTTGCTTTTTATTTATTTATTTATTATTTTTTTTATTGTGTGTTGTCAGATTGATGAAGATGTTTTCTTAATTTGCAGGTGTTTTTTCTATTTGCAGCGCGTTGAGCTCTCTCGTCACCGTACTTATGGCTTCAACCGAAACTGAACAATTAGGAAAAGCCTTGATCCAACGTAGTAGCCTATACAACTTGCTCAACCTGCTGGACCGCCCAGTAACAGCGATTTCTTTCAGGAAGGGAGACTCTAGAGGGCGATATAAACCTCAAATATAACACTTAATGATGACGCGGAGGAAAGAGGCAGGCCGAGTCAGGAGATGCTTTTGTGTGCCTCTAACGTTGACACACTTCAGAAACCACGTTTCTGTGAGTCAGAGCGGACTCTACGGTACCACCGTGTATCAGCCAAGCCCAGTCCGAGGGAGCTGAACGGGTAATTTTCACACATAATAGAGAAAAACAAAGCGTCTGGCTTTGTTTGACAAGAGAAAGCAATGTCAGGGTTGAAGAAACGGAGTTCAAATGCATCTGCGGACCGGGATGAAGACGACAAGCAGGTGACGGAGAAGATGCTCTCCAGTAGAGGTGGGAATGGCAACATGAGCCGACTAGGAGACGGCACGCCTGAAAGCCCGACCGCAGATATTACCTCTGCGGATGGAGAAGAGACAGTAGAGCTGAAAAGAACTATTACTCTTGTGAACGGCGTGGCCATTATTGTAGGCACCATTATTGGCTCTGGCATCTTCGTTACACCGACGGGAGTGGTGAAAGAAGCCGGTTCAGTCGGGCTGTCGCTGGTCGTGTGGACTGTATGCGGGGTCTTCTCCACCATAGGCGCTCTGTGCTATGCCGAACTGGGGACCACCATCACCAAATCTGGGGGTGACTACGCTTACATCCTTGAAGTTTACGGCTCCCTACCTGCGTTTCTGAAACTCTGGATCGAGCTTCTCATCATCAGGCCGTCCTCGCAGTATATTGTCGCCTATGTTTTCGCTACCTACCTCCTGAAGCCCATCTTTCCCTTCTGTCCTGTCCCCGAGACGGGGGCTAAGCTGATAGCCTGCCTGTGTATCTGTGAGTAACCTGTTACCTACCTCGTTAGATCACATAAATCACATTTTACCCATTTATTTCACAAATAAACAATACAACTGAGGGCTTAAGTCACTCTTTTTTTCAAATCTTCTCAGTTGAATGGTTCTGACGTTAGAATTTACCTCAGCTGTCATTTCGCGTACCGTTCGCGCGCCTCATCTTCTCAGCGTCTCAAGTCTTCTCATGTACAACATATTTCTCTCATAATTCGGCCAGATTGTACATATAAACGATTGTAACTACATTTGTGACAGAAATGTGTAATTACAGAAAGAAACGCCATGTGTCGACACCGATACCGCGTATGTAACGTTAGCCTATAGGAGGTACTCAGTGTGTTGAAAAGGTGCTGAAAATTTCATCATCTAAGTTAGTGTGGGAGGAGGTGGCACGCGCGGCTACATCACACTGGCGGGCTTTATGCAAATTAATTGCATTGTTAGTATTAATTATACACCAATTTAGCGACGCTTTGATATTAATTATATTTTGATAATAAATAAGTATTTTGAGAAAATTCAAATCAGTTTTTTTCCCCAGCATGGAAATAAAAAAGCAGAGTAATTATGAAGTTCATGTTAGATTTTTTTTAAGTTAACCAATGCTAGTAACTTAAAACATCTTGCATGAACTTCATAATTTATCCACTTTGCTTCTCCAGAAACTCCACTTAAATATATCTTCATACAATAACATACATGTCTAAACCAAGATTATTCATTGTTAATGATTAGGCTACTAACTGTTCTCTTTTTTTATAGTTTGCCATAAATTGTGTGTGTTTCTTGCAGTAAGAGTACCAAAATGAGCCATGCAGCGCTACAATCACAGATCTTTGACATGCATGCTCATGGCAATATGTCGAGGTTGTGATTTACCATAGCAGCCATGCAAGCAATGCAGCCCTCCCGCAGGTTTAAACCAGTCAGGATTAGCAGAATTAGCTCAAGCCCTAATTACCAATTGGCCAACAAATTAAAACCCATATTTCTCTTTCTTTCCTTGTCATTTTCTCTGTCTCCTCTTTCTTTCTCTCCTCCTTTCTTCCCATTTAGGCCAGATGAATGCTTGATTGGGGTACAGGAATGGATATTCTTTGTGACTGTGAGGGAGTGAATGAACACAGCACCCACTATCCGTTATAATCTCGCCCAGTTAGTGGCTTGTCTAATCCTTCCATAAGAACTCACATGACGAGACAGAAAGGGATGTAAAGATGACTATGGCCATAAGTTTAAGCTGAGCAACGACAGGTTACAGGATTTACAACATTAATACCAACATTTACATTTATAAAAACATTCAGACTTCAGCCCAAGTGCTCAGTTTTATGGTTTGGTACCTCATAGACAGTATTTGGGTCTGTTGGCATAGCAGCTGGCCACTGTTCCCCTGACCTATTTTCTCATGTGTTTTAAGGTCATGATTGAAAAGGGACTTCACGATTGGTTCATTGCATGAAACTATGCTGCGTATCCATGGGAGAGGCCCCCTGAGTGGGACCATACTCCTGCTGTAAGGGAGCTTGGGGAGGAACCTCTGTCTCATGATGCCTGGTCTATTAAGAATGAGAACTGCAATGCCCGACAGAGTAATACAACAGTGTGTGCATGCGTGAGGGGACCCAGGCCCTACTGTCCTACCCTATACAGACCCCCTTTTGTACTTTAGGGGCACACAAAGTCCGTCAGGCTTTGCCTCTCTGTTTGGTGCCCAGACCGATTTACAGCTAATGCTGCTTTGAAGTATTCGTTAGTTAATCACATTTATTAATAGGGAGCATGGAGGCAGGGGCTGGAGGCTGAGGTGGTAGGAGCTCATGTAAATCCCACACAGCTGAACAACTGAAGTTTTTTTTTTACTTAAAATAAAAAAAAAAAAAAAAAGTATAGCAGACATAAAAAATTAGCTCTTTAAAAATTAAATAAATATTTTTTTTATTCACAATTTATTCACAAAAAAATTGCAATTAGATTTGTTTCCCCAAATAATTACCCACAAGGCTATCCACCCCGACAAAGCCAATCAGTCTTACTCAGTATATTGTGTGACATAGCCATTCAGTCAGTAGGATTTCTGTTAATCGCATTGAAACAGAGTTAAACAGACTAGGATTGAAAAGTAACTGGATTGAATAAGTAAGGCAAGACATCTGCATATGATTCAAGTAATAATTATCTGCAGATCTACCCTGTAATACAATCAAACCCCATTAGGCAGATTATTTTGTGCTGTAGTCTATAATCATCCTAATCATTCCTAATTATTTGAACCTACATGTGGTGCTGACATTTTCAAAATCAGACAGATAGTTCTTACACCAAAGTTTATTTGATGTCTGTTTTTCCATTCAAACCCAACTTTTTTCATTTAAAAAAGTAGCATGCCAGATAATGCTGCCACGTGTATAGCTGAAATGTAAACAGCGCTTTGTGGTTGATGCCTCCTGAGTTAAAGTGTGGATGACAAATTCTAGCCTAATTAGTTTACCAAGTATTTAGGCTAACTTCCTCTGAGCCTCTGTTGTGAAAGACAAAAAAATAAATGCCTGTGGTTCTTTTTCTCCATCCATCTCTCCCCATAGTGTTGTTGACCGCTGTCAACTGCTACAGCGTGAAGGCCGCCACAAGGGTTCAAGATGCCTTTGCTGCTGCTAAGCTACTCGCCCTGGGCCTCATCATAATTATTGGCTTTGTGGAGATCGGCAAAGGTGGGTAACACTCAAATACTTCTAACATGTACACTAACAGTCAGTCAGATAACTAAACAAGTGCTGAAGAATGGATGGAAGATGGATGGTGTTTTCTTATTATATTATATATTATTAAAAAATAAGTTGGACCATGTAACACAGCAACCACATGAACCCATACATAGTATAAGTTTGTAAATTCGGGCAGAGGGACTGTATTTATGTTTTCTGGTATGCATAAAGATTTGTATGGTCCCAGGTAGGCCTTGGCTTCAGTGTTTGTTTATTTTTGCTATGGATACAATGTACCGTTCCAACAATTTTCATTACAATGTCGCTTTGCGAGCTTTTAGTTGGATGAAAAGTGTCTGCAAGCTATACAAAGTTTGAGACCAAGTTCAGTTCAACATCAGCCTCATGCAAAAATGACTCTTTTATTAATAGGTAGCAAACTGGCGTCCCATTACTTTATTAAAGCAATGAAGGCACAGTTAATAGATAAACTATTAGTTAACATAAAATTAATTCGTTTTAAAAACATCAAATATCCTACCTCGATGATTGTGGACTTCTTGACTGTATCCAACTATTAAAATCACACATCATTAAATTTATTTTATTATTAATTTCACAATTAAAATCATGCAAAATAACATCATTTTGAAGATTTTGTGTTATATTTCTGAGCCATTCGAACCTCATACTAAGAAAAATGATGGAAGAAATAATTTTCTTTTATTTATATTAAATATGTAGTTATCATTAACTAACAACCAACAATTGATCCCAAACTAGCTAGTTTTTTTTTCAAACTTTTTCAATTTATATTTCATTTTAATTTATATAATTTAGATTTTTATATTCAATGTACTGTTTAGTTCTAGAAAATAATGAAATCTCACTGTAATATATAAATCAAATATTAAAAAAATGTATCCGCAGTCTTGGTTCATGCCATGTTGATATGTTTGTACTCCATCTCTTTTTGTACTCAGGTTCAGGCCTCATAATGGCAACATCTAATTGCAGTTGTATAGTTGTGGACCGGTCAGTTTAGCAGAGAATTGTAGACCTCCTGAATGTGCAGCCAGAACAGCAGCTCTGATTGTTTGGTACTGAGACAATAAAGCACTGACAGCAATAGTCTAGAGAAAGAGTGAGCAAACAAAAAGAGAGCAATTCAGAGATTTGTAGTACAAGCTGGCAGACCTTACCTTCAGACTTGACATGAACTACAGTAGTTTGTTTAAATAGTCTCAGTCACCAACTGGAATTATCATCAGTGGTTTCACAGAGAGTAACATTTACATTTATGCATGTAGCAAATGAGATTTTGGGTGCACTGTTCTTTAATAACTTTTTGGGTTTGGTTTCTCATTAGCTTACTGGTTTAACCTCACAAATTCAGAAAGGATAAAGAGGATTTCACAGTCTGAGATTAAGATTAACAAAGGTCCATTCACTTACTGCACAAACAAAGGCCTGAAATTGGTATCACTTACTCAGTTGCGAGTCAGTGAAACTGACAGTTTAATGCGAATGGATTATTAGCTCTTCTTTTCATCTTTTTTCTCCAATCCACCCACTCTCACTGCCCACAGCAGTGGACGTGTAGTGACAGACAGCAAGATAGTTTCTGAAAGAAAGGAAAATGGGAAGGAGACGCCGTGCTGCTTGTTGATTATTGAATATAGGAGCCAGAACTGTAGGGCACGGCTCTTTTAATTGGCCTGCCTCTCCCAAAATTTGCCAAGACTGCCAGATTTCGGTCTTGCCTTTGGGTGTGGATTTTTTTGTGTGGTTAAGTCTCAGAACTTGACCTTCAGTTGATGAGGTTGCCACATGTACATCTCTCTCACGGTAGAGAGGTGCTTCATCAGCATACTTCTAAAGCAGCATTGTTCGAAAATTCACTTGAACTATACCGTTCAAAAGTTTGTGGTCGGTAAAATTTTTTTCATGTTTTTGAAAGAAATCTCTTACGCTCACCAAGGCTGCATTTATTTGATCTAAAAACAGTTAAAACAGTAACACTGTGGAATATTAGTACAATTTAATATTATTGTTTTCTTTTTAATATATTTTAAAATGTTATTTATAGGGCTGCCCCCTAATAGTCGACTAACATTTAGTCGAAGAGAAGAGGCTTGGTCAACCAAAATTGTATTAGTCGCTTAGTCGCAGAAAATAAAATCCACAGGAAGTGGTGAGGTCACGGACAGATCGTTAACGGCTGGATTTTGTGCTAATACAGTACATCCAAACGCTTGCCTATAATTCATCGACCTCAAATATGGCTTATCATCTGAAATATGTAAGTAGTAGCTTCTTTACATGGCCGCTCAATCTAATGTTAACCTAGAAAAATGTGTGCTATTCGAGTGTCTGAACAGTAGTGCGCTCACAGCATGACAGATGGATGCGCCGGTGCAGTCACTTGCATTAAAATACTCTGTCATTTTGGTCATACAGATAGAAGTAATACATCTTTCAAATCTGTAAAGCCTCTACGTTTATTTGTGGGCACTCACTATAACAACAAAACATTGCGCTTTTGTAAAATAATGAAAGCAAACAGGATGTGCTTTCTGCCGTCTCGGCCTCTGTGAATTTGAGCGCGAAACTATATATCTATAGAGAGTCAAATGTCTAAATTCAAATGAACCAGTTCATGTGGAAAACAAATATTCTCAGATACCAATCCATATGAAACTTGCATGCAGGCGCATCCACTACTGTGGATATGACGAGTCAGTGTCGCCAAATTAATCTCTTAGCCGAAAACACTAGTTTATCAATAGATTATTAAAATGTTAATGCAGTTTAATCTTACTGTTTTTCCCTGACACATTCATAATCATTACTTCTGCCGGTGTGCTGTGGCAAGCTTTATGCGTGCTCCTGTACTCTTAGTAGGCTATGTAGGCAATTAAAGGCTCATTATCATGATTTAAATGGTGTGATTAGTCGACTAATGCTTAAAATTAACGACTACTAGTTGACCAGAAAAATCTTTAGTCGAGGGCAGCCCTAGTTATTTATTCCTGTGATCGCAAAGCTGATTTTTCAGCAGTCTTCAGTGTCACATGATACTACAGAAATCATTCTAATACGCTGATTTGGTGTTCAAGAAAAATTTCTTCTTGTTATCAATATTGAAAATAATTGTGCTGCTTAATATTTGTGTGGAAGCCATAATTTTCAAGATTCTTTGATGAATAGAAAATTAAAAAAGCAGCATTTATTTGCTTTTGTTATTGCTATCAGAGACATCCCAGAATGCATTGCGGCAAGCTTAGTGAAAAAGAGAATCAAAGATGGTGGATGAGACAATTATATAAAAATATACATTAAAATTTGTTAATTTCTTTCGGAAATTGGATTTTAGCTTATATATTTATGTACTTTAATGTTTAGATTTTCATTTTCGGGTTGTACATGATGAGCATTTTTTTTAGCTTAGCCACATGGTAAAATCAAATGGTTCCTTCCTGGGAAGTTAGTATTTATGAGTTATGAAGTTGTAATTGTGACGCCAGGTGCATTCAAGTCACTTTGGTCAGCGCAAGATGGCGATGTACCTATTCTACAGAAATGTTTAACTTCTACAAAATGATGAATAAAAAATGTGCATCAGGTGTGTTTTTGCTTTTTTTATGTTTTTATTTAACTTAAGAAGGTGCTGTAAATTTAATCATCATTGAATCGTAATTGTACAATAATATATTTTGTGCATGCAACTTTTTTTTGTAAATGAAAAAGTTATTCCATTCATATCAACAAATTTACCATCAATATGAAGATACAGCATCTATTGTGTAACCCATATTTTCTCACTGAGACGCCCATGACTCAGAAACTCAGGGCTTAAAGAGTTGCCCAATCGTAATTACGACATTGTGGAGGCATTCATGTGCATTCAACTCGTCAATATGATCTTTCTGACATGACTTTCCGATAACACACTCTATTTAAAGCAGTTGTGAGTTGAGTTGATTCTCCCCTTGCGAGCTGGACTCCTATGTTGAGTCAGTGTTTCAAATCAGTCATTTATGACTTTCCATTTTTGTTAGAATGCCTCGGTTGTTGTCTGCGTTGACTGAAGACCGCAAGGCAGCTGGCTATCTGTTGGGTGTTTTTGTGTGCGAGCTAGATTACCAAATGCAAAGAGACTGTGAGAAAAAATGAGGCCAGATAATGATGACTGTAATGATGACACCCTCCCTATTCTGAGAGATGTCTGTGGAAATGTCCTCAGATATGTACGTATATGGCTAAACTGACAAGTATCCTATTTAACTTGTGAAGTCTCGGTTTTGAAAGAGCTGTTTAATTCACAGCATCTTCCTCTGTGACATTTCCTCTCTCTACGTCATTCTCTGTGCACAAAGCTTCTGTTTGACTGCGTAATAGACTTATCTCACTTAGATGTTCAGAAAAGGTCTCAGTGTGTATCTTAGTGCTTGTGTTTGTTTTGAGAAAGCCACTTTTCATTCTGTTACATTCAGCCGATGCTAAAACGTAGCATGCAACAGGACACCTCGTGGCTTATCAACCATCTTGAACTCTTCTGGGACTGGAGTTCCACCCACACAGAGACAGTGAGACTCTGGACGTTTTTTTTTGACTCCACCCACTTATTAGCATAATCATTGGTGGGAAGTTTTTTTATGGGTCTTTTTGCCACTGTGTTGATAATTATATTTGAGAGCTGACAAGAAATATAAGGGAAAAAACGAGGGAACAGAAACAAGAAATGATGCAAGCCCAATAACACAATAAACAGGCACATATATCTTTTGGAAGAGTAAATATTTGATGCAAATAGGTCATAATGGAAACACAACACAAAACCGGTGGGACTACAGCACTACTTTTGAGGTTGTGTAACACTTCCTTCATTTTGATTTAATAATAGCTTATTTTTTGTCTGTATTATTTGTTTTAAGGGAAGTGAATGATATAAAATGATATGCTGATTTGCTGCTCAAGAAACATTTCTTATTATTATCAGTGCTGCTTATTATTTTTTTGTAAAAACGGAAATACATTATTTTTTCAAAAATTTTTGATGAACAAAAATGTCAAAAGAACTGCATTTATTTGAAATATAAATATTTTTTGAAACATAAATGTATTTTCTGTCACTTTTGATCAACTTATAATAAATATACAATAGATTATTAAATAATAAATAAAAAAATAAAAGAAATAGGGGAAATTCTTGACCAAGGCCAATAAAAAAGCATTTATTACTTTGTATTTTACAACAAAATGTTATGATTGAACTATAAGAATCAAGTATTCCAAAGCATAATTTTAACATTGTTTTGTTTGGTACTAGAATATGACAATACACTTTTCCAGTATGTCAGTGTAAATGTCCATTTGACCAGATGCCCTAGTTTTCCTCTCATTAAGTTGTTCAGATTTATGTGACAACGGTTACACAACTGATGCTGTACGGGACACTCAGCTCACTGAACTTACTTTCACACACTGCATTGTTGTCTATTGTGTTTTTGAGATTGCGTGTTGTTTTTTTGGAACTCTTCAGATTGAATCTAGGCTAAGCTGAGATCTGCTGTCGAAGCGTTTCTCTCAGACAGAGATCGGGCTCCTCTGGGTTGGCGTAGTTCTGTGAGGCTTAGGTCTGAGCCTGTAATACTCAAGTTTGTACAAAGAGTTTATACAGGTTTTCAGTCTCGTTCTGCGCCTGACTGCCTCAGTCATACAGTCACACACACACACACACACACACACACTTGCCTCACCAGCCGTGTCATGTGACCAGGCGGCGTTGGCCTCCATCGATCACACTGATTCACATGAGCTTGCCTTGGGCTGCAGTCATTCTTGCACAGAGGACATGTTCACAAATCCCCTAGGTAGGGTTCATGGAGGTGGAGTCCAACTCAACTCAAGCCTAAATTACTTTAGCCTCAATTCGTTGCCACAGGACAATTAATTTGATAATACTTATATGTTAACGTCAGCTAATGCAATAGCTAATATGAAAAAAAACAATAAGCAATACTTTCAGCATTTATTTATATGGGTAATGTTCATTTCTACACGTACCAATATATTTGTATTATTTTCAATTGCTTTTTTTATTTGATGAATACAGAAATATTATTACAATTTAAAATAACGATTTTCTATTTTAATACATTTTAAAATGTCATTTATTCCTGTGATGCAAAGCTACATTTTCAGCAGCCATTTCTTTAGCTATCAGTATTGCATGATACTTCAGAATTCATTCTATTATGATGATTTGCTGCTCAACGTTTCTTATAATTACAGTTCATATTTTTGTGTGACATTTTAAAATTTCTGTCGTTTTTGATCAATTTAATGTATCCTAAAATATAAATATCCTTAAAAAAAAACAAAAAAAAACAGGCTTACTGACCACGAACAGTAGTGTATGTATATTTGAGGAATGGCAACACATCTTAAATGTATCATATAATTCCCAGTTGCCATAGTTACCCATTACTCTACCATGGGGAAAGCAAAGAGATATGTTCTATTAAATGTGCGTTTTTAGATTTAAGAAGGTTGTGCTTATCATGTGCTTTACTTTCTGATCGTTAAGGTCATTCAACCTTAAAAACAATTGCAAATTAGGATATTAAATCAGTTGATGCTATTGTGCTAAAGAGCTGCTCAGGAATGAAAGAACAAACGACCACACAATCTCGAAAAAAAAAAGAGTAACAAAGAAAGCATACGGGAGACTACTTTGTATCAAATCCATATAGTGATTTTCACAAATTATTTTGAGAGAAGTCAAGTTGCAAGTCACTTTTTTATGATTTAGTCTCAAATTATTCTGTTCGGCATATCAATTTCTTCAAACCTGTTAAACTAGTTTTTTTCTCTACACCTGCACATGTTTGTTGCTAAACTACAACACTTGTTGGACTGCTGGGCCAATCCTTTAAAGTGGCAGAGTTTCCTTACCATAAATTGAACTCTTACGGCATCTTCTGTTAGGAAAGTCCTTGTCGCTCCGTAGCCCGCAGGCTTTGGAGCGATGGATGTACGTAGAAGTTTGATCTCCCCCGGCTTTCTCACGGGAGAGATTGAGAACAGGCCCCAGTCTAAAACAACACTATGTTCATCTTTTGACCCAGTGGGAAATTCACGAGCTTCGGGTGTTCAAGAATGTGCAAACCCTACATTTTCTCTTTAGTTCTTGTGTTCCCATCACTCTTGCTTTTCAGATGTGACATCTGTGGCCTTGTCCCTCATGCACTGACCTACTGCCCACTACCAGCCTTGAGAATGTCAACAGGATGATTTTGAAAACTCATTATTATTATGACATTATTATTATTATGGTATTATGATAGCAGGAAACAGTCGTCCACCTTGAAACTTTTCCATGCAAGTTTGTTTGTTCCTCTCATGGGATAATATTGTGGGAATTACAGAGTGCTCCCTGGATATTATGACTTGTACGGGTTGAGTTTATTACGTAATGTTCCAGATAGTTTGCAACAGCATTGTAATCTCATGTTTCATGCTGATTGTTCTTGTTTCAGGTGATACTATTGAGCTTCTGCCTGCAAATTCATTTAGAGGAAGCAATACAGACTTTGGCAACATCGGATTGGCTCTTTACAGTGGGCTGTTTGCTTATGGAGGATGGTAAGACCACAGAACTAGATTTGGGTGGAACTAGGTAAAAACAGGAAGAATTAGACTTTGACCTTTAGGAAATCATAAGTAAAACGTAATTATACACCATGTAAACCAAGCTATCTTTTCCATGTAAATAATTTTTTTTTAATCTTAAACAGCCATGACTACAACAACATACAATATATTTTGGTCGTTTTGCTCTTTTTGTGAAATGTAATTGGTCCAAAATCCCATTCCACATAACAATATAGTTAGTTGTTTTGATAACACGTTTACAATTACACACATATTCCCTTATTAGAATTCAAACTATTCGTCGGACATTCTGTAAATGGAATTTTCTTACATATTATTATAGTTTCTTTACTCATTTTCTTTATTTTTGGTCTTCAGCAGTGTAGAACAGGATGTGCTTAAATCTTTGAATTTTCTTGTTTACGTTTTCTTTTTTAACAGGAATTATTTGAATTTTGTCACAGAGGAGATGATTGAGCCATTCAAGTAAGTCATACTTACTTTATTTGTCTTATTAAAAATATTTTAAATAAATAAATTTGAAAAATAAATAAATATTTTTCCTAAGTAAAAATATTGTATATTGTATGAATATAACTCTTTTTAATATGTTGAATATTTTGAAAAACAAAAAAGTCTTATAAAAAGAAGAATCTAGTTTAGAATCTAGAAGAATCTAAATAAGTAATTTATATATATATATTCAGTGGAGTGATCAAAAGTTATATTCATTTCTTAAATAAATAAATAAATATTCAAGATATATATTAAATATTTTTAATTTATTAAATGTATTTTTAGGCACTTCCTCTCACATTTCTGAAAAATAACTGAGCACAAAAATAACCTCACATATTTAATTTTTATAAATGAAAAAGCATAGTGAAGTTTTTGATTTGGGGTGGATTATGTAATAGTGTATGTGCCGACGTGTTACAGAAATCTGCCTCGGGCCATCATCATTTCACTCCCCATTGTCACCGTTGTCTACGTGCTGACAAACCTGGCCTACTTCACCACACTCAGTCCGGAGCAAATGCTCACATCTGAGGCTGTTGCTGTGGTGAGTGTCGCCACATAGATACATTCTATTCCATATTTAGCTCAGTTACTTTTATGTCTTCTTTTTATTAATGTTTATTAAAGTTACATAATAATTGTTTTTTTAGGACTTTGGAAACTACCACTTAGGACCAATGGCTTGGATAATCCCTGTGTTTGTGGGCCTGTCATGCTTTGGCTCTGTGAATGGCTCTCTGTTTACTTCTTCTAGGTAATGCACACAAACACTAACACACACTTGTTATAAATATCCTGTGTTGGAAGAGGTTGCATTAATCAGATCACTTTACTTGAAGTTGTTTATTCGATTAATCTGTCTGGTTAGTCTTGTTCTAAAGTCACCCTGCAGGCTTTTCCACTGTAAACACTGGTCAGGTTATCTTGAAATAGATCTGTTTATATCGCTGTTCTGTATCAGACCTAATGGACAAAACGGTCTCTTGTGTTTCTTGCTCTTTCAGGCTGTTCTACGTGGGCTCCCGAGAAGGTCATCTTCCCAGTTTGTTGTCGATGATCCACCCTGACCTGCTGACCCCTCTGCCTTCACTTATTTTTACTGTAGGTGTCCAAAACCAATCTCATCCCTCATCAGTTGAATCTGTTCCAATTTTTGAGCAAATTGTTCTTTTGAGTGATTTTTTTTTTCAATTAATCAGTTTAACCAGTTCAAATTTTTTTTCAGTAGATAATTATTTTAAATCATGTTCTTGTCAATGAATCAGTTTATCCAGTTTTGATCTGTGGATGAATCATTCTTTTGAGTTGGCTCTTTTAAGTGAATCTTTATAAACAGTTCTAATTTTTAACCAAATTATTCTCAAAGTCAGTTTTGTTCAATGAATCCGTTTAACTAGTTCTAATTTTTTATTTTTAAAAGTCATTGTTTTGAGTGTTTTTTTTTTTAATGAATCAGTCAAACTGATTCACAAATCTGAAATATTTATTAGCGAATTAGTTTTATAATGTTTTCAAAATCCTTATTCAATAATCACAGATGACTGGAAAAGTCTTGGAAATTCATTAGAAAAGGTGTGAATCTATAATAATGTCCAACTTTTGAGTTAATCACACTTTTGAATGGATTCTTTTCAATTAATTGGTTGAACTGATTCACAGATCATAATGATTCGGTCTAAACCTTTTCTTTTGTTTTTCCCCACAGTGCATCATGACTCTCCTCTACGCTTTCTCCAACGACATTTTCTCTGTCATCAACTTCTTCAGCTTCTTTAATTGGCTCTGCATCGCCATGGCGATCCTTGGCATGATGTGGTTACGCTACAAGAAACCTGAGTTGGAACGACCAATTAAGGTGAGCCAGGGGGCGGAGCTAGTGAGTGAACGCAGATGGATTATGTGAGGGTGAACAAGATCATACTTTCAAATGCATGAGAAGTGACCTGCCATAATATATGTGTTCTCTGTCTGAAACCAGACATAGCCAGCAACAGAACGGTAACACACAGGCCCTTTTGTGCGCTTCTCTCACATTCATCCACATTCAGTCTCTCATTGCACTCAGTGGCCTCCACTCAGGGACACAGAGGGATGTTCATCAAACGAGGTTTGGAGGCACTGGAGTGAAAGAGGCCATTTGCTTATTGCTCATAATCTTTCTCTCATTCTAGATCTCATTAGTCCCTTGTTTGTTTCATTCACTGTACTTAGTACTGCCTGTAATGTTGGCTTTCTCTACCTTTAGACATTTTATTGATTTCATGAGTTTAACTGTTGAACTTCTAGATGATAGGAATATTTATAATACATTAATACACTAGGGGTATTAAAAATATATTTTTTACATATAATTCATAGTAAATAGTGTTTTTTTTTTAGAAATTAATTATGCACTACCATTCAGTAGTTTTATTTAGCAAGGATGCATTAAATTGCTCAAAACTGACAGAGACATCATAATTATTGATCATAATGTGGAAGTGAAAATCATAATGTGGAAGTGAAATTAGCAATGAGCTAGTCTTGATCAGAGCAAGCTTGAGGAGAGTATCAGGCCATCTGTCAAGTAAATGAAACCATTCTGCAAAACCAGATCAGTCTGGTTATCACAAAGAACAAGAAGCTACCCGGGGAACTGTGATGAAGTTGTAAGGAGAAAGAAGGCAGGAGAAGGGTATAAAAAGAATAGCTTTGAACCATTCTTAGAGCTCTGTGAAGTCCATTGTATACAAATGGAGAAAACACAACCCACACATCAAAGATCAGGATGTCCTACCAAAATGAGCAGCCAGAGAATAATGGTGATTGTCAGAGCGAGTAACACTGAGCTCAACACTTCTGCAGTGTGTCTTTCATAAGTGAAATAAATGTTCTTTAATAAACATACTTTATACTTTCAGACTGTACTTTAAATAGACTTTTGATCACATTCTCAAAGCTGTCCCACCTCTCTGTCCACTAGGTCAATATTCTGCTGCCTATTGCCTTCGTATTGGCCTGCCTGTTCCTCATCGTGGTGTCCATCTGGAAGACCCCTGTGGAGTGTGCTATAGGATTTGGAATCATCGCCACAGGAGTCCCTGTGTACTTCTTCGGCGTTTGGTGGCAGAACAAGCCAAAATGGCTCTTGCAGATCATCTGTGAGTGTCTCTCCTCTTGTTTGATTCACAACATTGAAAAAGAGATGGTTCTAGACAGTTAAAATGTTCCTGAGGTTTTGATGTCTAAGTTGTTCAAATCAAAGTTCATGAGTGTTTATTCAACAGCACTGCTTTTTAAGACAACATGAGATATTTGGTATGCATTTAACCTCCATAATTTGACAGATTTAAAGAGTTATATTATATTTGGTGGAAAATAATGTAGGATGGGGCTTGTTTTTATCCAATGAGATTTAATTTGAATTGTAAATGTGGGCTATTATATTGCCTTCTTTTTTTTTATTTAACTAAAAAAAACTGTTTCAGATGAAGTGAACATTTTTGAACAATTACATGCACTAATGAATCCTACCCAGAATTAATACAATTAATAAAAAAAATTAATTACATGCTGTTTTGTTGGGGTTGAAAAGATTTCTTTAATGTTTTTGAAAAAAACAAAAGTCTTATTCTCACCAAGGCAGCATTTATTTATCATCATTTAGAAAAAAAACAGTAACATTGTAAAATATTATACAACCAAAATACTTGTTTTCTATTTTAATATATTTTAAAATGTAATTTATTCCTGTGATGGCAAAACTGAATTTTCAGCATGATTACTCCAGTCTTCAGTGTCACATGATCCTTCACAAATCATTCTAAAATGCAGATTTGCTGCTCAAAAAACATTTCTTATTATTATCAATGTTAAAAAAAGTTGTGCTGCATAACATTTTTGTCGAAACCATGATACATTTTTCTTTCTTAGATTAATCAAAATAAAAAAAACAGCATTTATTTAAAATAGAAACATATTTAATGACGTTTTTGGTCAATGTAAAGGTGCTGTATGTAATTTTTGACTCTACTAATGCATAAAACACCATAATACATTTGCAGATATTTAGGAAACATGCTAAGTTCACATACTTGTTTCTCCGAAAAACAACGCTAAAGCCAGTTATTCTATTTTGAAAATGTGCATTCTGTGTCAGGGTCTGTGTGATTCCGCCCACTGCCAGTTTAACCAATAGTATTTTGACACCCTGGGTGCCATGCAAGCCAGCAAACGAACTGGGTCAGAGATCACAGATTCTACCCGACCTAAAATGCCTTGGAATCTATCTAAAAAGCTCTAAGACCAGAGACATATTAAAACGAGGATTAATCATCTCACCAATTTACAGTGTAAGGCTCGTCGCCTTCCATTGTAAATTGTGCTCATTCCCGTTGCGTGAGCGTCTTGAGGAGGAGGGGGCGGGAGAAACAATATTTTGAATTTGGATTGCGGTACCCATTTCAACCGCTAGCTGTCAATATTACATACTACACCTTTAATGCATCCCTGCCGAATTATAATATATAATATTGTTTATTTTTCCTGTCTAGTCTCTGTCACAGCAACATTCCAGAAGCTGATGGAAGTGGTACCTCAGGAGTCATGAAGACCAAACAGAGCGACAGATGCCTCTTCCACTCGCAAAGTCTCCTCGTACCCACCTCAGACCCCCTTTACTGTATTCCTCAACTGCCTCATTTCTCCTTACGTGAGCCAGAAAAATGTCTTATCCTACTGACACATATAGGCAAAATCTATATGAATTACCACGTAAGAAACCAGACAACATCAGGTCACAGGAGCATTTCAGTTGAGATGTAGATTTTGCCAGTCCTTCCTCGATTAAATGTAATATACTGTATACATTTCATTACATGTCTGTATACATGTATTACATGTCTTTATGTTTGACTCGTAAGTTTTCAATCAGGACTTTCGATTTATTTGATATATATTTAAAACCACCGGAGATATGTGTCATATAACTTGGTCATCCCTTTATTTAGGGCTTTGTTTGTGTGATTTTTAGCTTCCGGTATCATGTTTTCAGCTTTTATTTCAGAATGTACGGTGAAGAAAAGTGAGTACCAAACTGCCCTCGTACTTGTGGAGAGGTGCCATTGTCTCTCTCAGCAAACAGAACCATGATTCCCACCTGATCGACAAATTTGCATCTTGGATTACAGAATGTCCTATTATGCATTTCTTTTTCTACAGCAGATATGACCAGTTTGCTGTGCCTTGTCTGTCAGTGCAGAATTGTATTGTCTTTTGAGATCGACTCGATATGACTTTATACTTTGACAGATTTATTTTTAATAGCTTAATGCAGTTATTTTTAATTGTTACTAAGAATTTAAAGGAATGTCCTTTTTTTTGGTTATGGTCCTCTAATCGGATGTATCCAATTTTTTTTTATATTACAGAAGGTATAGGCGTACAGTATTCATAAATTAATCAGAATACCTATAGCCTTGCTGCTTACCTCAGTAAACATACTGTACATTGCATTCATAGACATTTTATGCCTAATTCTGATTTAATGAAGCACAAAAGATGAGGCGCTGTTTTCCTGTTTAAGTACATTTTTAATGTTAAATACCTCTTTTCTGCGTCTGTCATGCAAATATATGTGAAGTACTTAGCACTGGACCATCTTTTTTTATTTCGTTCCCCTTGTATTTGGCTATTATTTAAACAAAGCAAAGTTGCTTGGTAGTTACAAACTTTTAAAAGAAAGTTATGTCCGTTGTTAAAGATTGTCGTCATCATTTAAAACATTTGTTGCTGTTGTACTATGTATGGTGCCTTTGTATTGTATTGTCAAGATATCGTTAAAAATCCCCTTACCGAAGAGATTTTAGCGCCTTATCAGTTTGCAAACTGAAAAAAAAAAAAAAACTGAATGAATTTGCTGTAAAATACGATATCATCATTGTGTTTCAGTTTTAGGTGGCTGCACTTGGACGCAGTGTTTTTGTGTAATCCTAGTTTCGGTTAAATTAATATTTGTTCCTATACTGGACCAAAATCAGCTGTATGTGTGTGCGAAAATGCACATTTTCCGTTAAAAAGTGGTGAGGGAAACACTAGGGGTGTTTTGGGTGATGGAGGGGATTGTATTAGGACAAAATGGAAGTTGTCCTTTGGTTATTATGATTACAGAAACATTTACAAGGCTTGGATAGAAGGACTCTTTAGATCTGAGATGCTTTTATTCAGTGCTGTTATGGTTATAGTGGGTGTTTAGATAATGACGTTTTGTATTATTTAGAGTATTACAGCAGTATGACTAACACTCTAGCCAACAAGATCATTTTATCTAATTTAAATAGTTTTGTAGAAATTTAATTATATGTATTTATTTATTATTTGTAGAGTCATTCAGTTAGTGCTCTAATCATTTTTTACAGGGCATTTTTCTAAAGAAATGCTGAAAATAAATTGTTACTGATATTTTTCCTTCTTTCCTCAGAATATTATTTTTTTATATATATGTGTTTTTTTTTTTATTAGATTTTTTTTTGAATGTTTTGTTTTATTATTATTTTTTAAATCTGTAAATGTGTTTTGTAACTGATGGCTTGGCCTAGTCTCTATTGGTGCCCATTAATATAAAAATGACTGCAGATGAGCTGAGTCTGCCTCATGAAAACAGATGACATCACAACATTTTACTACTTTTTTTGACATATGATGAATTATATTTGATCACCGCAGATCTGTTGGTATTTTTTTTTAAATATACTTTAAAAAATACAAAATGTTAATGATATGACTTACTCTTATGTGTATGTTTAAGTTCTTTGAATAAAAATTGTTCACTGAACAGTTTCTTCAAACTTTAAACTTGGTTTCTTTAAACACCATATTTTTGCCTTTACAAACTGACGTATAATTAAACTTTAGACCCAACAGCCATCTTTGTGTCACGCGGGCATGCAAACCCTTTTACCCGAGGGCAGACTCAGTCTTTCATCTGTTCATTTTGAAGCTCATTTGAGAGAAGGCTGTTTTCTTGTGTGATCTGTAGATGCCTTCTGATCAGTCAACTACACTGCTTATAGGACTCTGTGAACTGTTGAAAGTATTCTGTTGTCAACCATCTGTCCTGTTTTCTCTGTGATGTACAGTGAAATACAACTAGGAAGAGATCCTATTGCGCAGTTTCTTGTAATGGTTATACGTCTACTGTACAAAAACTTTTTTTTAGAAATTAAAGAATTCATGCTCTGATGTGATTTTTACTTTGCCGCAGGACATTGAGTATTCAGAGAAATAAAACATGAATGCATTCAAAACTTGAGCGCTTGTTTGTTTTTGCAGCACTGATATAGCAGCATAAAATGAAGATACTTAATAATTAATAAATTGCTTAGTTAATACATTTCTTGGTTAATAATAAGTTAATAAATAAACTCATCAAAACAACTTCTATTAAAATGCAATATTTAAAATGATTTATAATGTATTTATAGCAAAATTATAATTAATTAGGCTAGTTAAAAATGATTAACATACGAAATGTAAAATCCTAAAATATTATTTTGTATTATTATGCAAGGAAAATTCCACAGATATAAGGATCTTTCATTGAGCCTGGATGGCAGGTTTCCCTCAAGCAAAGTTTCTCTGTCGTGAATTCCTGTTGCTCGTGATAAAGTTGGACTCAAAAGCTATTTTTCTCTAGGATATCTGTAATAGCTTTGGTCTCGCATCAGCTGCTGTGGCCTAAGGAAAGCTCTCATGACATGTGAGTTGCGAGGAAATGATTAGCCAGTGTCATTTGACTTCCTCTTTTATTTGCTATATTACCAAAATGAGTGTTATTTGGTTAAAAAGCAGATGAACCTCTTCAGTGATAAAGATACAATAAGAAATTTCTGCAGCGTTACTGGTTCCTTGAATATTGAAAAACAATAAACAAACTAAAACCACATACACGAAAAAGTGTTATAAGAGTGTAATAAGACTACATACGTATTAATTAATTCTAAGCAATAAATAAACAATACATAATCCAGACTGCGTAGATGCATAGCTGGCTAATGAGAAGTTTGAATATATGTACGTGCACGTGAAGAAATAACTTCAAAAGGGAACATTTCATCTTATCATTTTGCAAACATTATGGGAAAGTTACTTTTGAATGTTTTTTAAACCAGCTGAAACTATTAAGTATTAATGTTTTTTTTTTTAAGTTAGACGAACATCCAAGTGAAAGGTTTCAGAAGAATGTTCCATGAACGATTTATAAATAAGGTTTTTGTGCTAACATTTTGAGAACGTTATTAAAGACCAGGTAACTTTGAACAAAAGTGAAAGTGAAAAAGTGAAAGTGAAGTGACATGTGGCCAAGTATGGTGACACATACTTGGAATTAATGCTCTGCATTTAACCCATCCAAAGTGCACACACACAGCAGTGAACACACACACACCGTGAACACACACCCGGAGCAGTGGGCAGCCATTTTTGCTGCGGCGCCCGGGGATTCTATTAATGTATGAAAGAATGCTTGTTCATAACTTTGAGAAAACCTTGCCAGAATCCCGTGAACGTTGTCTGAGAACCTTTTCTATATGCAAATTGTATGAAATTATTAGTCCGTGAGTAATCTAGTACTCCAGTGGTAATCTAGTGGTCACCCACTTTATATAGAATCAAATATGAGTTTATTTTAAACAGGGTTTTCAAAGGTTCAATTAATTTCTTTGGCTACATTTTTGTGGAAAGAACAGAATTTAACTTTCAAGTAAATATTCTGCTATTTCATTTTAGAAAATGGGCTAAAAAACATCTCAATGATGTCTTGACATTACAAACTTGATTGTGAATTGTTGTGCCAAAGCTTGAAGTGACTACATATCAGCGGACTTGTTAAGTTTCAAGGCACTAAACTCGAGTTACGCTAACATGCATGACTAATATCTCTTCGAGTAGCTGACACACTAACCTACTCAGCAGAGACTCATCATACTTTATTGTTAAATGTAACATGTTGACACTGACTGACCTCCTCCTGACTGCAGGCCTCATGTGAAAAGACAGTGTGTCGTCAAAAACAGAATAGCACCTCTAGTCGACTGACTGCTGTGATGCACTGCAGGCCTGAGAAATTTCTTTCTCAGAATGCAAGAGAAAGGTAAAGGTTGAGCATTTCTGTGTTCTTCATTTATGGGTCACAATGGTTTAGTGCTTTACACATGGTCTGAGCCATGCACGTCAGTCTGCCTGAGGCAAAGATGAGGTTTGAGCTCCTAAAATAAAATCAAGTACTGCCTGTTTGGCAGAATGTTGCAAGCCAATCACAGTAAAATGAACGATGTCAGACAACATGGGGACAGAAAACTTTTTAAAAGAGTTTAATTAAAAACTCTGAGTTTATCGTCGGTACGATTTTTTATATTTTAAATTAAGTTTCTTATGCTCACCAAGGCTGCATTTATTTGATAAAAAATACGGTAAAAACAGTAATATTATGAAATAATATTACAATTTAAAATAATTGTTTTCTATTGTAATATATTCTAAAATGTAATTAATGTCTGTGATGCAAAGCTGAATTCTCAGCAGGCTTTACTCCAGTCTTCAGTGTCACATGATCCTTCAGAAATCATTGTGATATTATTTGCTGCTCTAGAAACATTTATTATTAATATTTTTGTGTAAACTGTTACAGTTTTTCAGAATGTAATGATGAGTAGAAAGTTCAAAAGAGCAGCATATAGTTGAAATAGAAGACCAAAACATCATAAATAAATATAACATACTAATACACTTTCATAGGCTGGTGGAAGGTATCTGTATATGTTTATTTTAGTAAGCATTGTATGTAATGTATTTGTCTCTCATATGTTGTTGTGTGTGTGATTTTCTATTTGTGAAAACTTTATTTGTGAAAAAGTTCTTGTACCAAAATAAATAAATAAATAACAAATCTTAAACCTTAAATTCCCACCTACATTGTGACCTTATATTAAATTAATAGTTTTCTGATATAAGGTATGTTGCTGCAATCTGTTATTGACGTGTGTGTGTGTGTGTGTGTGTGTTTACCTGAGACAATTCATTCTGTTGCTTTAGTTTCTTGGCAACAGGCAAATCACCAGTAATTTCTCTCTGGTTCAAAGATAAAATCATTTGTTACCATCGTGTTCAATATTTTCATTATGGTGAATTTCCAATCTCATCTCATTTCTTTATTATCACAGACATCCCTGTGGTCACGACTCTAATACAGAAGCCTTTTGTGCAGCTGATATCAGGATGGAGTGGCATGTCTGTTTTCTCCGGTAATGCAGGCTCATATGCACACAGAACCCCATGTTCTCCAAGATTTACATCACAGCAAACACGTGTCAAATCATAAGTGTTTCCTGACACTGAGACCAGAGGTTTTGAGCAGTGCAGATGGGGCCGATAAAGGGGCAATATTAGCTTTGTACCAAAATCAGATGTGCTGCCTATGTAGGAAGGCATGAACAAAGGCTTCCAATGGAGTATGATTATTCTTTTGACCAAATTATTAGGCAACATCACAAATGTCCTGAGTGTACATAGCCATCCCAGAATGCATTGTGTTAAACTTGGTGAAAAAGCCATTTAGAACCCGTTTAGAAAACAGATGTTGAGTATGAAAATATGCAATACCAGAAATATTGCTAAAGATTTCAGTCTTAAATGGAACATTGTAAGTTGATTGTTTTACACAACATTTGTTTGTGCTATAGGCTCTAGTTACATGATTATGTGAACTGTTTTGGAAGCCACTGAAAGTTTTTTTGCTTTTTTGAATTAAAATACTTTATTTAATGTCTTTTTGAAATGAAATCTTTTATTTCAGAAAAGCAAAAACAAACAAACAGCATTACAATTGCTTTCACATTAGCATTTTGCTAAGCTACATAGCAAACACTATGACTAACATTACAGGTAAAGGTTGAAAAACTATGACTGATATAACAGGTAAATAAAAAGGTTCAAAAGTAAAACTATACCAAAACGTACAGCATGTTTCTTAAAGGGGTCATCGGATGTTCACTTTACAAGTTGTTTGAACATAAATGTGTGTTGGAAGTGTGTGTACACATCCATCCTATAATGATAAAAATCCACTCAGTGTTTTTTTTTAAATCCCTATTTTAAAATCCCCTTTCTCAAATCAGGCTGTTCTGAGATTCCTGTCAGAATGACATAGTTCTGCACAGGTCCCTCCCACGATAGTTGATTGACTTACCTTAGACCCGCCCTGAGTGAGCTGTCATCAGTCCGCCATTGTGTCGACTCCGGTGCAGGGGAAGTCAAGAACGTCTCCGATTAAGCGACTGAGGTGTTTTGCTGTTGGATGTAATAATGAATATAGCAGTCGTCATTTACTCCCGACATCTGAGCCGCTGAAGACGCAGAGGATTAAGTTACTTTCGTTTTGAAGGGAATGCGCCGATCCCGATCTGCCTAAATGCCTCTATGTTCGCACAATTCATTCATGATCCAGCTTCATCAACAGAAGAAGTGAGTATAAGGGTTTTTTATGAATCTTTGCAAATCACCTTTCCTAATAACTTGCTAGTTAGCCAGTTTCCCGGCAGAAGTTTACAGTCCGCTCCATCACCCCACGGAAGAGAGGGGCGGGGGCAGCAGAGCTCATTAGCATTTAAAGCAACATGGACTAGAACGGCTTGGTGATAACAGAGCTGATTTTGACAGGGTAAAACAGGTGTTTTTTACACTACCATTGAGAAATTTTAACCAAATGATGTTATAGACTTTTCATTAAGACCCTAAAGAATCATATCAACTTGTGGAAAATGGGCATCCGATGACCCCTTTAAACCTATTGGAAATGTCTTTTATCAGTGATACTGCTTGCTGTGCACTCAAATGCAACAAACGAACCAGAGAAATCACTCCTGGCAGGCCTCGTGTCCTTCTGCACCACTTGTTTTTATGGAAAGTGCACAAGTTGAATTGAAAACAACAGGAGGCTGGGATTGGAAGGGGCAGAGAGGCAGAGGTCAGAAGTGTCAGAGTGAGACGTATGACTGGATGTCTGGAGGCAGTGAGGCTCACACACTCATGTGCGTACACACACACACACACACACACACACACACACACATACACACAGAGAATTAGACAAATCTCTCACTGAAAGTCACGTTTTCACCTTCACAATGGCAGTCAGGTGACTGGAAGTAAGATTCGGGTGGTCATGTGCTTGGCAACACAGACTTTTATTTGTCCGTTATGTTAGAAACAATATGGCATATCTGCCAACCAAGGGCGTATGTTCTTTTTTTTTTTTTTTTTCAACATCGCTAGGGACTTTTTAAAATCAAAACACACAGATATGTTTCTACATACTAAAATTGCTTGTATGAGCTTTTTTAAAAAAACATTTTGAAAGCCTGTTTCCGTGCTCTCATTTTCACTTTGAAAGGCCTACTTTTTACACTTTTTATGTAAAGAAATATTGCATGGCAACATAAAGTTTCTCTCTCACACACGTAGTAATGGCTATTAATAAAAAGAAATGTCCATCTGATAAGGATATTGCCTCTGTCCCTGGGTGTGACAGTGCAAGAATATATTTCTCAGTGATTCAGATCACTTTCATTTCCTCTGGTCTCCTGGACCGCCATGTAACATTGGAACATGTGCTCTATGTGTATTATGCCGTTGTTTTGTTTTGTTGGGTCAGTACATTATAATGCATATGACTTCAAATAAAATATTTGTTCATATACCATGTATTATTAGTATTGTAACTGTGCCATAACGGGAAGATGCATGCAAACCAAAGGCTTTTGCATGAGTTGCACGAGACATGCATGTTAATTAGTGTCAGTTCTGAACTTCTGACGCTGAGGAGGATGGGTGTCCGAGCTTCATGTAGGTCAGGGCCTGTGGGCGTGATCACTGATCATATCGCAAACGAATGTAAACTGTATCAGTTCACTCTGTTAACACATTCTACATTGTTCGGGGGAATGTAGAGGCTATTCATATTCATACATGATTTGACATTTATACATCCTTTACTGGGTCAGCAATGTAAATAGCAATATATATATATATATATATACAGAGCACAAATATGACATAACGTGTCTTATGTCACTTTCTTCATCACTTACAATTATAATTGATGTAATAATATATAATAATGATATAAGTTGTTATGTTTTTGTATATTCGAGAGAAATATTACCTAAGCCCCCTGCTGTTTGATGATGTGAATTTTTTTATTGTTTTATTTTATTATTATTTAAATTAATTAGTTAATTAATATATTTATTATACCATTTCCATTTCTAGGAAAAAAACATATTAAGGAATTTAGGAATAAATGAATTTAAACATATCTTATATTTACATATTTGTGAAGTTTTATCAGTGCAAACAAGCTTACAGCATCTTCCCCAGACCAGCAAGTGGCGCTGTAGCGCAGCAGTGTTAAAAACAAACCATCGAGAAGCGTGTTGTTGGCGGAAGTACTTGATACGTCGGTCTTGTAGTTCATTCAAATCTCCATGTGGCTGTAATTGTCGCGCTTAAGTCAGTCTGTGTCTTTTCAAAATATCAAAATGGGTAAAAAGGGTAAAAAAGAAAATAAAGTGAAAGGAGCAGAGAAAACAGCCGCGAAAATGGAGAAAAAGGTGTCAAAAAGGTCGAAAAGAGAGGAGGTGAGTGAATTTGTTGCTTAAGATGCCACCATTAGCACTCTAAACAGTAAACCAACACAGATATCATAGCTTTATTCTGAATTGTATTGAATTAGGAGGATTTAGAGGCTTTAATTGCAGAATTTCAGTCCCTGGACGCGAAAAAGACGCAGGTGGTGGAGACGTCGTGTCCCCCTCCGTCCCCCAGGTACGCGTTCCTGTGTACAGGTGTGACTCACGTGTCTGTAACCGTGACGTTTGATTGACAGCTCGTTCTCTCCGCAGGTTGAACGCCTCTCTGTGTGCGCATCCCGAAAAAGACGAGCTGATTTTATTCGGAGGGGAATTTTTCAATGGGAAGAAAGTAGGTACCCATAAATGTATAGCTATGTTTTAGAGCTGGTTTCTATCTGGTCTTAGATGATCATCTTGACCATCTTAAGCCTGTTATGTTCCTGTTGTATTCCTCGTTTGTAAGTCGCTTTGGATAAAAGCGTCTGCTAAATGAATATGTAATATAAAAATGTAAGCTGGTATGACCATATGGGATGGTCTATCAGGTAATGACCAGCTTAAAAGGATAGTTCACACAAAAATGAAAATTCTGTCATCATTTACTCACCCTCATGTCGTTCCAAACAGTTGGTGGTTGCCATTGACTTCCATAGTAGGAAAAAAAATACTATGGAAGTCAATGGCAACCACCAACTGTTTGATTACCAGCAATCTTCAAAATATCTTCTAGGGCTGCACGATAAATCGCATGCGATATTTAACGCGCATCTTATCAGTAAAGCCGGTTCTGTAATCAGTGGTAAATCTCCATCACGTGTGGGCTTTCACATTGAGCAGCATTAACTACACAGAGCCATTGTTCACTGACAAGCTGCGCAAAATATGTTCGTGGTTTTGCGCAGCTCGTCAGTGAACAACGGCTCTGTGTAGTTAATGCTGCTCCATGTGAAAGCCCGCACATGATGGAGATTTACTGCTGATTACAGAACCGGCTTTCTGACAAGATGCGCATTAAATATCGCATGCGATTTATCGTGCAGCCCTAATATCTTCTTTTGTGTTCAACATAAGAAAGCAACTCATACATGTTTGGAACGACATGAGGGTGAGTAAATGATGACAGAATTTTCATTTTTGGGTGAACTATCCCTTTAAACTAGAAACCAGCTGCTGGTTTAAGTTGAGTTTTCCAAAAGTGTTAATTTCCCTTTCAGTATTTTGCAAAGGTTAGAGAAAAACAGTGTAAAAAATAAAATCAATAGATAATTTAATTCATTCTTTAAAATAAATAATAATAAATTAAATAATACAAAAATTAGTAGAACATAATAGAAACATATTTTCTAAATAATAATTTACACATAGTATTCATTTTTTTTTACAATTTAAATTGGGCCTTTAGACGTTTTAGGAAGGGAGTCCCTTCCCAAAAAGCTTCGAATGAGTTAAATGTTTCCTTTCTTTCAGACCTTTCTGTACAATGAATTATTCTTCTACAACATTAAGAAGAACACCTGGGTAAAGGTGGAGATCCCAAACCCTCCTCCAAGACGCTGTGCTCAACAGGTACTCCGTTAACTTATCTAATTTGTAAGTTAAGCTTAATATTTGAAATATTAAAAACTTAATATCAGATTTTTAAACGTTTTTTTGTTGACAAAATATGTATTTGGGTAATGCTGAACATGTTATTTCAGACTTCCACCAGGGGTCACACTGTCCTAGCATATAAGTCACTTACCTTAAGCATATTTCTGTTGCTCTCTCTCCATCTCCCTGCAGGCAGTGGTAGTTCCCCTGGGTGGAGGGCAGGTGTGGATATTTGGGGGGGAGTTTGCATCCCCTGACGGTGAGCAGTTCTATCATTATAAAGATCTGTGGGTGCTTCACCTGGCGACACGCACATGGGAGCAAATCAAGTGAGTACTGTTTTATATATGTGTATATTTATATGCATATATTTTTAAACCAAAAGCTTTTAAAATGTACTTGAAGACATGACAGCAAAATAGACAAAATATCATCAAAATAGTATAAATAGTATTCTTTGAATGATTACCATATTTATCTACTATAGTTTCAAAGATGCCATAATATATATCAAAATACCTTGGATATTGCATGGATATTTTGTACAGTTTTTCAGTGCATGCTATTCTAAAGAACAAGTGTTTGTTTTTGTAATATTTTATCATAATACCATAACACCACAATATATCATAATGTATAATAGCATAAAATTAACCTGTAATTATAGCCAATATCATTTTTTTTAAACCAAGGATAAATCAAGTGTCATCCACTTAATATGCTGTTTTCAGAAATTTATTTAATTACAGAAATCAAGTGAGTTTGTGAAAATAGCTTATATCCTACTTCCTGAAAAAGACCATAGTTAACTAAAACTAAAACCATGAAAATATATAAAAATAATTAAAACTGATACACACACATGTATTGTTTCCTTCTGGAGCATCAGAGAGCGTTTGAACCTTTTGTAATAGTTGTGTATGAGTCCCTCAGTTGTCCTTAGTGTGAAAAGATGGTTCTCAAAATCATACAGTCATTGTTGGAAAGGGTTCAAATATGCAAAAGATGCTGGAAAACCAAAGAATTTGTGGGACCTGAAGGATTTTTCTGAAGAACAGTGGGCAGTTTAACTGTTCAGGGCAAATAAGGGACTCATGAACAACTAAAAAAACTAAAAAACCCCTGCTGTGGATCATCCAGGTAACCACACAGTATTAAGAATCAAGCATATGTAAACTTTTGAACGAGGCCATTTTTATGAATTTAATTGTTATTTTCTCTTGTGGACTATATGTAAACATCTTTTATGTGAAATATCTCGTTCAGGTCAGTACTAAATAGAAAATGACATGCATTTTGTACGATCCCTCTTATCTTGGTAAAATAATTAACATTTTGCAGATACTGCAAGGTGTATGTAAAATTTTGACCACAACTGATATATATATATATATATATGTATATATATATATGTATATATATATACACACACACATTACAATAAAAACAACAACAAAATTATTAAAACTTTAACTAAAATAAATGATGAAATTCAAAATATTCATTAATTATAATAGTGTCTCAATGAGACTAAAATAACTCTGGAAAAGTACACAAGCCATTCAGTGAGACTGAATTCTTTAAGAACCGGAAGTCTAATTGTATTTGGTCCTTATCCAGATGAATTAGCAGAGACTTTAAGATCGTGTCCACCTGTGTTTTGTCATCATGCTGTGACTAGAGGTTAGAGAGGTCTAAACTAACAGGATTGACTTTTGACTTGGCATCCTGGCTGCTTATTGAAATATGTCCTCTTTGTCCTCTCAGAGCGCCTGGTGCT
>NW_015536561.1:119348-119613 GCF_001515605.1 Sinocyclocheilus anshuiensis
TGTGGTTGGAGGTTTCCATGAGAGCACCAGGTATAGGCAGTTGCAGATCTCCCCAACTTCAACTTGTCTAGTAATAAAATCAATATTATAAGGAAAATGATGAGGGGGAAATTAATGAGATCTTTGCCTCTCAAAGTTCCAGACAATGTGTATAGATGATTTTTGGAATCCTGTAAATTATTCCTGTATTTAATTATCATTCATTTTTAAAATAAAATGTTAATTTGAATATTGTGATGAATATTGAATATTGTAATGTAAATTA
>NW_015536561.1:119786-121304 GCF_001515605.1 Sinocyclocheilus anshuiensis
TATATATATTCACACACATACACACACACACACGTATTTAAAACATTATGCTCTTTGAATATTTTGCTTTTGTGACGCATATGTTCTCTGCTTTACAGGGATTATATCTATTATAATGATATTCACGCTTTTAACTTGGACACGTTCACATGGAGCCGTCTCCAGCCCACAGGAACTGGCCCCTGTCCCCGTTCAGCCTGTCAAATGACCCCCACTCTCGATGGCAGTGGCGTCATCATCTACGGTGGATACTCCAAAACGGTATGTGTTTTGGTGATTACTGTGATTTTTATTCATATACACTGCAATTGGTTCCTCAGATTTTACACTTATGTTAATCAATGAATTCATGTGATTTTTTTCTAATATTATATTACATTTTATATTGAGGTTTTTTTTTTGCATGGGTTAGATTTTTAGATATGAAACTTTTGAAAGAAATTAGGCTAATACTTTTATCCAGCAAGGTTGCATTAAATGGATTGAAAGTGACAGTTTACAATTTACAATGTTACCAAAGGTTTCTATTTCAAATGAATGCTGTTCTTTTTATTTTCATCAAAGAATTCCTTTCATCAAAGAAAACAAAAGTATTAAAAAATGTATAATTTGTGAAAGTATGTTGTTTTCACAAAAATATTAAGCAACACAACTGTTTTCAACATTGATAATATTAGCAAATGTTTCTTGAGCAGCAAATCATTCATTTTGGAATGATTTTTGAAGAATTATGTGACACTGAAGACTGGCGTAATGATGCTGAAAATTCAGTTTTGCATCACAGGAATAAATGACATTTTATGTTAATTTTAATGGTATTTTATGTTATGTTAAATATGATAAAATATAAAACTGTTATTTTAATATATAATAATATTTCACAATGTTACTGTTTTTCCTGTATTGTTTCAGTTAATGTAGTTCATGAAATCAATATGGTGATGGTATTGTAATATTATGGTACTTTCGATCTATAGGTACTAAAAATACAGTGGTACTACTATAAATCATGTATAAAAAAACATGGTATTGCCATGGTATATGTAAAAACACTGTGGTAGTACTTTGTCCAATAAATCCTACTGATGTCCGATTGCATGAATAGCTAACAATAGTTTACTTTGTATGGCCATAACTATTTGTTGCATGCTCATATAACAAAATACATAATCTTAACAATTGAATTGAAGATGGTTAATTTTAGACGCTTAAAATGGTGATATTGAACATCCTTCCTCCATCTATAGACATGTGGCCTTTCAGGTTAAAGCGTAATTGATTTAAAACTGTTCACGCCTTATATGTCCATCATTAGTTAAGCTGTGTTACACTTAGCTTCATTTTGCAAGAGCATGTTGATGGCAACTGCAACTGCTCCACACAGAGAGCGAGATATTGTGTCATTTCCAGGAGCTTGTCCTTGAGTAAACCCACGAGAGTAAACAGACGAAGGTGGTAATGGCTGCCTTTCTTTTCCAGAGAGCGAAGAAGGATGTGGATAAAGGAACCATCCATTCT
>NW_015536561.1:121611-138083 GCF_001515605.1 Sinocyclocheilus anshuiensis
TGCTGAGGAGGGAAGGCAAAGAGGAGCAAGGTACCGTCATTAGAGCCTCTACGGTCATCGCTTGTTTAATGTGGGATGGTTTTCTCTCCATTTCCCTTTTTTGTTTGGACGATCCACTTTCTTTCCCATGTCTGAAAAAAGATTTGCTCATAATTTTTTGCTCCTGTCCTGCAGAAAAGTGGACGTGGATGCGCGTGAACCCTTCAGGAGTCAAGCCCCCTCCTCGGTCTGGCTTCTCTCTGGCAGTGGGCCCCGGGGGCCGGGCGCTGCTCTTCGGTGGCGTCTGTGATGAGGAAGATGAGGAGTCTCTGGAAGGAGACTTTTTTAATGACCTTTACTTTTATGATATCAACAAAAACCGGTGGTTTCCTGCCCAGCTAAAGGTTTAGTGTTATGTTTTGCTTTAGTAAAGCCTCTTAATAAAGCCCAAAAAACATTCATATATACATTGTCTTTTTCTTGGTAGGGCAACAAGTCAGAAAAGAAGAAGAGGCGCCGTGGGAAGAAAGGAGAACAGACGAATGAAACTGAAGGGGCGAAAGAGGAGGCACAAGGTCCCACTGAGATTATTAAAGAGATCGTGGCTGAGGATGGAACAGTTATGACCATCAAGGAAGTGATTCCAGCCGCACAGGCAGAGGAGGACAGTGAGGAGGAGGAGGAGGAGGAGGAGGAGGTTGACGAAGAGGAGGAGGCGGCTGCAATGGCTCCCCTGGTGGAGCCCTGTCCTCGCTCCAGCGCCATGGCAATGGTGAAGCACAGCAAGTTGTACTTGTACGGTGGAATGTTTGAGGTGGGAGATCGACAGTTCACACTCAGCGATCTCTACAGCCTGGACCTGCATAAGATAGACAAGTGGGACGTTCTAGTGGAAATTGACCCCAGTAAGTGGAAACACAGCCCAGAATTCCCTTATCTTCATTCAGGAAAATACTACCTGTCTGTCTGTCTGTCTGTCTGTTCTTTCATCTGTTTCGCTATTTGTCTGTCGTTCTTTTGTCTGTTTTGCTATCAATTTGTCTGTCTGTTGTCCTTTCATCTGTTTCAATATCTGTATCTATTGTCCTGCTGTGCTATTTGACTCTGTCTTGCTGCATGTCTGTCTATCTATCTGTCTGTCACTTTGACTATCTATATATCATTTGTCTTCCTCGCTCCAGCTCCATGGCAACGGTGAAGCACAGCAAGTTGTACTTGTATGGCGGAATGTTTGAGGTGGGAGATCGACAGTTCACACTCTGCGATCTCTACAGCCTGGACCTGCATAAGATAGACAAGTGGGACGTTCTAGTGGAAATTGACCCCAGTAAGTGGAAACACAGCCCAGAATTCCCTTATCTTCATTCAGGAAAATACTACCTGTCTGTCTGTCTGTCTGTCTGTTCTTTCATCTGTTTCGCTATTTGTCTGTCGTTCTTTTGTCTGTTTTGCTATCAATTTGTCTGTCTGTTGTCCTTTCATCTGTTTCAATATCTGTATCTATTGTCCTGCTGTGCTATTTGACTCTGTCTTGCTGCATGTCTGTCTATCTATCTGTCTGTCACTTTGACTATCTATATATCATTTGTCTGTCTGTCATCTTCTGTCTGTTTCTCTGACTGTCTATCTAACATTCGTCTGTCTGTCTGTCATTTGTTCTATTCATTGTTCGTTCTATTGATTTATCTATTTATCATCTGTTTGTCAGTCTGTCAGTTGGTTTCACTGTCTGTCATTTGTTGTAGCCATCGTTTGTTTGTCTGTCTGTTTCGCTATCGTTCTGCCTGTCATTCTATAATTCGTTCTCTCATTTGTTCTTTTGTTCTATCTATATGCTGTATTGTAAATAGTTCTTTTGTGAATTTCAATGCTTTCCTTTTGTTAGGTGCTGAAAGATTTATATCAACCCTTTTTTTCTGAGAATGACAAAAATTCTCATTGACTGCTGTTTAAACTATAGCATCACATTTGAGTGTTCAGCATAAACATGTATAATATGTCAAAGTATGTGGGTATTGCCACACTTGAGCACTGAATTCTCATTACAGAGACTCAGGAGTGGCTGGAAGAATCAGAATCAGAAGATGAAGAAGAAGAAGAAGAAGAAGAAGAAGAAGCAAAGGGGGGTGAGGATGAGGAAGAGGGGGAATCCGAAGAGGAGAGTGAAGAAGGTCTGTATTTCGGAAGTGTCAATTTAATTTTGCAGTTCAGACACATTTGTGACAGTGTCAAGTATTTAGATAGTAAGTTTAATATTTACTTTCAAACGGTTCAAAATGATGCCTATTTAAGAGATTCAAAGCCATCCATGAGGGTGGACACATACATTTTCATTTAATGTTCAAGGCCATGATTTGGGTCAGGTCCATGAGGTAGACATGAGCAGATGACAAAGGGTTTATCTGCCAAGACCCAGGTCAACATCCACACGGATTCTTTTTGACAACCAGAGCTGTGTGTTTTGCTTTGGGATCCTTCTCGCTTACATTCATTATTGTTAGATGCCTGTTTCGCTTGTCAGTTGTAATAACATCACTGATTGTTAGCTTGTGGCTGCTTCATGGTTTGGTAGCATGCTAAACAAAGAGACTTTGTTGCCTCATCATCCACATCGGGGGCGTTTCGTGTTCAGAGTATCTCCATTTCAGTACTTCAGGTCCCGGATTTTACATTGGACATCAAGTGGTGATAACAAAGTTGTTTAGGAGAACCAAAAAGTTTTTAGATTTTGAAAGAGAGCAGAAATAGTAATCTGGACAGGTGTTGACATTTTCTCTGTATCTCTCTGTCAGATGCAGACCATCCTCCAGTAAAGCCTGGAGAAGCGCTTGCGGATTATCAAACACGGACTGAGAAGTACTGGCTGGGTCTGGCCCGAGCCAACATGGGTCCTGATGCCAAAGAGAAGAAAGTACAAAAGGTCGGCCACGCCATGGCCAAAGTGTTCTTTGAGGATCAGGAATGAGATTAAATGTGTGTGTGAGTATGTGTGTTTGAGAAGATAATTAAAGGGTTTGTCTGTGATAAAGAGAATGGATATGTGTTATCATGTATATTAGCAAGCTGTGTGTGTGTCTGAAAGTGCACAAAAGAGAATGATTGGATGACTTTTAATGTTTAAAAAACATGGCCTTACTCTTTTCTCACTATTTTGTCATGTGTTTTTTATTATTAATAAGGGAATCTGAACCTCAAATAGTTTCATTATTTGCATGAAGCATAGGGTTATGGAAAGCAGGAGAAAAACTTTATAATCAGACTCGGAAGGAAACGCCTTAGGTTGTGACCACTGCTCTAAATCGTACTATGTTAAGCAAAATTTCATAATATTTGATCAAATTATTTTATTATTTAGTGCAAGCAAATTGTTTACTACTTTTTTTTTTAGCTTTTTCAAAGTTTTGTCTTTGAGCTGAAGAAAGCTAAAGCCGATGGCCAAGCGGCAATCACAGTTTCCAAATGAATGGCGTTTCCCACATTGACCTATTTTTTTGTTGGCTGTGAAGAATGAGCGATGTGGAAAGAGAAGCTAATGAATAATAAATGGCAGATAGAGAAATGGATGAGGTTACGATTATGCAGCCAACTGTCTCTCATCTCCCGTCTTTCTCTCTCCATCTCGCCATATTTTTTTTACATTCTGAATTTCTTTTTTTAAAAAGACAGAGTTTATAAATAACTAAAAAGTCACCATTTTTACAGCCCTGCTCTGACGTGCTGAAGCACGTGAACCTGTTGTCATCAGAGACGCATAAGAAGTGTGTATGTGTGTGAGAGAGAGAGAGAGAAAAAAAAGACAGCGAGAGGGAGAAACCGGGACAGATTTGCTAGTTCTTTAAGATTTACTAAGATGTTTGTAGGTCATGTTACTTCATTGATTCCATTTATTTACCTAGTGGCTGTCCTTATGACCTCATTAGTTTGCTGAACCAATCAGAAAGGGAGTTTGATAAAAGATAATTTTTCATAATTGAGGCTTGACTAATTCTATAGCTTGGGGACACGTTACCTCACATTATCTAATTTGTATGGACACAGTTTGAAAAGGCTTGTAAATGGAGCCATTTAATGATCTTTTACTGACCAAAGATGTAACAATGAAGTTTCAGAAAGAACTGATGCAGTAGACTCTTGCAAAAATATTTCTATCTTTTGATTTTAGCATAAAAAAATCTTACTGACCAATATATTATCTTTTATTTTTTTGCATTGCATGGTTATGATAAATACATTCATTACCCTATTGCAAAAAATCTCATTCTTATTACTGTTTTTAAATTCATACGTTGTCATATTTGACATACTGATTTAAAATGATTTTACTACAGCATTATTTCACTTTATTAAAGTAAAATAAAATTTTTTGCTCATTAATGTAATTTGAAACATATTTCCATTACTTAAAAATGTCTTGTACGTCTCTAACTTATGGTAATTTTTGCTGCTCTGCCTTTAAACTATGCTGTTTTAAATAAAATAATTGTATTACAGTGTAACATTGTATTATGTTTCACTGTAATACAGCTAAAAAATGACACTTGGAGTAATGAAAATCTCTTGAATATTATTAAGAATCATGAGAGTAAATGGGAGCATCTAGACATGTATGGAAAAAAAGTAAGCTTATTTGTCATGAAAAAAATTACATAAAAAAAAAACTTAATGATAGGCCCAATTTTCTTTATGGTTTGATCTGAGGTGACCTGGAAATGTTTTTGTGAGCTTTGTCTAGGCCCTATATGATGTTAGGGTTGTTTTGAGAACTCTCCTTCTCGGCGTCCGTCTTACCAATAGATTTAAAGAAATCACCCATAATCCTCTTCTAGTGCTGGGACAAGGCTGAACACTACACAGTGATTCTGTTACAGTAATCTCTGGCGAAATTGGTTTAACTTCCTAACAGACGTCCACTCAACAGAGAGGCAGCCTGTCAGACGCACTTTTTTGGTGGGGGGGTGACAGAGGCAGTCATGTAAAAATGCCACCGATGCCCAGTAGGGTCAAAGGAAGTATACTGGTGTAATGTCATTAGAATTCAAGGATTCAAAGGGAACAAGGCACGTCTTGACTCAGTGTTGCCAGATCTTGCTAGAAAAAAAATGCAAAAATTAACTGTTCCTTAATAAACACTTTATCTTGGAAATACGACGCATAATATCTCAAACTTTATCTGCCTACTTTATTAAATCCATAATTGGATTGCTTAAATGAGCCAAGCTCAACAACTCTTAATAAGGGTTGCTTATAATAAGTGGACATGGCAAAAAAACATTGCTATGGTTACCATGGTGTCAATAACAGCAACTTCAGGAGTGATTTGTGTTTCATTCACACTCAAAATGATAATTTAGGTTCGCGAAATGCAAGCGCAATGGTCAAACAAGTCTGTCTAGTGTGTGTTTACATAGAACATGAATGGAAAAGTGGAAGCGCAGTGGAATGGAAAAGTACATTCTGTGTGAACGGCCCCTTAAATTATAGTCTGGTTCTTGTACTATAGAAAATGAATTTTTGGACAACTTTTATGATTCTGTTATGGAGATTTTTTTTTTAATTTATTTTTTTTGCCGTTTGACAGACCCAGTTCCCTTTTTTTTGTGTGTGCGTTTTGTGTGTGTGTGTGTGTTCCGCAGAACAAGAAAAGTCATACATGTTTGGAGTGACATGAAGGTGAGTAAATAAAAAGAAAGTCAAACTATTCCTTTAAAATTGAGAGGTTTTGCACCCTTTTGAGTCAGTTATGCGGTGGATTTTTATGCTTATTTGTAAACATTCCACCTCATGCTTCAGTGATGTGAGAATAGGAGAGATGACGTGGGGTTAGTTTCTACAGGAGAGGACAAGGATGAAAGTGAGAGAAAGAGAAAACAAGGACATGAGAGAGACTTTGAAGATGAAATGAATTGGCCTTGTGCCCTTGCAGACTGTATTTCATATTTTCAATGCATTTCAATTTTTTTACTCGCAATCCATCAAGTAGATTCATTTACATTTTTGACAGTCTTTGTGGAGGACGTCCTGACAGGGCTGTTTTTTTCTTAAAAATAATCCTCATATGTGTGCAGTGATAGAGGCCACACCCCTATTTTTTGGCATGCTTGAAAACAATTCTATATGAAAGTTGCTATAGTGATGGCACACTCTCACCAGGGAAATCTCAATGCTTCACCTATTTGTCTGTTTTTATTTGCTGTCATCTGCACTGAGAATCTTGCATCACTTTCACTCTAACTTAAATACAAGGAGTGAATCTTAGCCTGTGAAAAACATGCCATATTTTACCCCAAAATCAAATAATTATATTTTGAAAGAAAACAAAGGACTATTATTTTTTCCTTTAAAATTGTCATTACCATCTGAGTTTTACTCTTTTTTTTTTACACAAAATCTCGTTATTACAGTATTTACTTTTTTACTGTACTTTATTACTGTAAAAATACTGTAATACGATTTTTTTTATTAAAATCCAGATAAAAATTATATGATTTCTATCTTCTGTAAATGCATCGGAACCAGGCAAATTGTTACTTTGGTAACAGATACGGAGAAATACCGAAAGGCCAAAAAAAAAAAACAGACTCAATAACCACAACACAAGAGCTTACTTTCAAACACTTTCATTATTTTCTCCATATAACTCAAAAAGAATCAGACCCCCAGGAATAACGTAAAGGACTGAATGATAAAAGAAGAGAAAGAGAGAGAGAGATAAAAGAACTGGGCATGCTTGGGCATGCTATAGGCGCATAGGGTGACGGATACATCCAGGTCAAACGGTACAAGTGCCGGCGGTGTGGGTCAACTGCAGCAATTCCCTGCTTCAAAAACCCTTTGGAATCCCACCATCCCCGTCACACACAGTCGTTGTGGTATCAAAGTGAGCCAGTCGGTGAGTTTGTGAAGTTCTTGGACCAACCCAAGGACCCGAGTTGAGCAAATGTACAACTCCATACATTTGGGTCCCTAGCTTGTGTTTCTGTACATCAGCATAGTTGTCATTTGTACGTTTCATTTTCCTGGTCTTTTTTTTCTGGCTGGATAGAGAAACGGAGAAATATGTGGAAGGAAGGGAGGTGGGTGAAAAAGAGGGAAAAGAGTACACAAACTGAATGAATCATTGCCAGGAGGACAGACTCAAGGGGGAAAGTACAAGCCCATACACACATGCTATAAAAACATCTCAGTCTTTGCGTTCTGTTAGCTGGCTATAAAAAAATAAACAAAACACCTCTCTTTGATTGTTTTTTCACTCGTTTTAGTTTCGTCTTCTGATTTTGGGGAGGAAAGGCTGCTGGATGCCAAGACCAGCACTTGGACCACGAATTCATCATTGGCATGCCCGATCAGACCTGTTCCATTGTGTATCATGGCGTTGGCCAATAAGGTAAACGATTTCAACACACTCTTATGACAGTTTGTAGGTATGTTGGTGAATTGGTGGTGAATTTGTCCAATCTCATTCGTAGGATCTGCTTACGTTCCTTTGAGGTGCGTTTTCATGGTGAAATTTTACCTACGAATGCTACGTTTTTCGTACAAGTCAGATCGTACAAATTCATACAAAATCACCAATTCGTACAATCGTACAAATTCGTACAATCTCACAAATTCGATTAGAATGTGTCAAACAAGTCCAAATTAAATTTTACATTTTTTACGCCGCATCCAAAACTACTAGCACACTTTTCTGTACGTTTTTTCCCCCGATAAGGTTATCTATACAAAACTAAAACATACGTTAGCATGCAACATGTTTTTTTTTCTTTTACTTTTAGAAAAACAAGGCAGTCGGCATTTTTCAGACGTCTTGCAAATAGCTAAAAAACTTTTTTTTTTTTTCCTTTTATCAATAAATATTTGTTTTTTTAAAAGCAGCAGTTGGGAAAAAAACTTTTAACAGTCTCTTGAATGTCTGGTCGGGAACGCCAGCATCTCACGCAGCATGTGGCTTTCAGGTGTGCATGGTGAGGTCGGCAGGTGCTCGCACGTTCTCGTCATTTCATCAAAGAGAGTTAGGGGGTGCTGTAATGATGATGACCTCACAGAATGTCATGTGCTAGCCCTCATGCAACATTCAAACAATGTTTAAATAACATATGCTGCAGAAAAGCTCAAACTTAGGAAAGTGCTTCCAAAGATCGAACCCATGCTACGTTGTGTTGAATGTACAGTGCATAATCTTACATGCAGGACCTGTTTACAAAAGAAAAATGAGTCTGTGTTATGATTTATTCTGCTGAAAAAAAAAGGTTTCATTTGGAGCAAGATTAATGATGAAGCCCTTTCAGATCGTAGAACCTTTGGATCTGGGAATTTTTCCAAATGCATATGGGTCAGATTCGCCCGAGTTCAAATGTTGCAGATGCTGAAACTCTGGTGGCGGTGTGTCTTTGTGATTACTAGACTTGAATTTTTACTAACCCAATTTGGTGTGGTTGTGCTTGTTTAGCCGACTTCTTTTCAACATATGCAACATTTTTAGGCAAATTAGAAGGTGTTTATACATCAAAAAGCTTTGTAGACTCATTTTAGGTCCATTGTAATTAAAAAGTGTCTTTAATTCTCATTTCAGGTCCACCTTGACATTCTGGAGTCCGCTGGTAGTTGACGTACCACACAGAAGGAAAATGGATGTGTACAGGAAATGAGAGGAGTGCTTGGCGTGTTATTCCAATGAGTGATAAAAACAAGAACATGGAGAAACATAAGCAATGCTTAGGAGAGGTGCGCAAGGAAGGCGGGTGGGGTTAGACAGGGGCCGTTTCCCATCACTTTGAACCTGTTGACATCATAGCTGTGTAATGCTGCCATCACCCGAAAAGATGTTGTTGATGGTCGCCCTTCACCCTTACGCCACCTTGCACACCCTCCCTCACCAAAGCCACAGTTCAAATGAGTCCAACACCCAAATACAAACCAAACCCAAACGAAAACGGAAAAAAAGCCACCAGCATTGTCAAGAAAAGGCAAGTAAGGAATATGAAATAAAAAAAGAGAAACAAGTATATCAATTTATAACAGCATTAATGAGTGAATGAATACATAGGATAAAACTAGAAGTTCAAAAGGATGCTTGTAACTATTTCAGATTTAAAAAAAAAAAAATTAAATTAAGGAATCAAAACGAGCTCTTTGGAGACAGAAAAGCAGACAGAACTGCTGAGCCCAGTTTTGTTGTTGCCTTCCTTGGTCCTCGTATTGACGTGCTGTTACTTCAATAGAAGTACATTGGTCATTTGTTTAAAAAAAAAATGGGCCGGGACCAGATCAGTTGTGATGACACTAGTATTGATTTGATAATAGTGTAGCTGGACAAGAGGAATTGATAGGCAATGCAGAGTTTAAATAAAAAAATGGACAAACAAAATGGCGACTCCAATGTTGAGCAAAATCACCATGACAACCAGAATAGAGTTGGAGCCCTGTTGAGTGAGAAGGAGAAGGAGAAAAAGAGAAAGGTCAGTATTTGTTTATACAGTGTGGATTTCACAAAAAAACTAACAGCTCTTATTTACATGCTATGTTGTTTTAGTACTTGATTCACTAAAAGACATTATGCAAATCAGGTAGGAGTGCAAACATGCTCAAAAATGAACACAATTTGCCTGGTGTAATTCCACAACAATGACCCCAGAACGATTTCTTTGGCTAAAATAACTTTTAAAGGGTATTCATTTTAGTGCCCGATTAGAAATCATACAAAATTTCTGTATGATGTATGCCATCTGAACTACATTATTATGATCATTAACGCCCAAATAAATATTCAAATGAAATATTTCTCATGTTTTATGTTTTTGTCGTTTTAGCAAGCTAATCACTTGGTGTACTTGCTTAGCATTTGTAGTTAGCTAACATTTGACAAGCTGATCACTTAGTGTACTAGCTGAGCATTCTGCTAGCATAGTCTATACCCTATGAAATTCAGTTAAGGTCAAACGTTGTATCTCTTAAGCAGTTATAACTGCTAAAATTGACTTTGTACACTTCTAAACTAGCAGCTGCTGTTTTCGTTGCTGTTTCCAGTAGATTGTTATGTCTCATCCTTTTCTGTTTAGACTGAAACAACAAGCCAATGCAGAGTTGGTACCTTGTGGACAAACTATATGGTGCAAAAAAAATATTCAATGTACAGGTGCGCACTGAACTTACAGAGTATTACAGAGAATTGGTTTGTGCACATACAGTACGTGCATACTATGTTGATGATGAAATATATGGCACTCGTACTCGTACCTAACCCAACCCGTAATCACAGCAAATGTTACAGACCTTACATGTATGAGCTATCAAAAACATCTAGCCCTAGGTAGTCAGAATTGTATGGACCAAATTGTTTATGGCATCAATGCTAGGTTTTGGAGTTATGCAGCTATCGTGTACTTTCTTGGGACAGTACAGGATTGCTTCAGTCTAGGCACATAAAGCGGCTCTTTAAAATGCCTAAAGTGTACTCGACTACTCTGTGTGTCTGGAAATTAGTTGGTTATAGCGCTTTTCTCAATCTTAGTTGGCTGTGGGTGCACTGCAAATATAACATTAAGTGTTAATTGCGGCAAGCGAATAGTACTCACTTTGTGTGAATACACTGCTCTCTATAAACCTAATTTGCATAGAAAGGAGGCGTGTTTGTGCTGATACAGGATGACAATGACTGAAATACCCATGCTGATATTCCAGCACGTTTTGCACCTGCTGAGTGAATTTGCGCTGAAGTATCACATACTAAAGTTGCACAACTGTTAAGTGAATTCGCTCCACAGTGTATTAAGCAGTCAACATACTAGAGTCCTAGATTCACTGCAAAACACATTTGCACACTACAGTGCGTTTAAAGAAAGCCGCATGATTATTCCATTCCCCTTGGCTCACCAGAGATACGGTATTATCTCAATGGAAATGAGAGTCTGTACTGCATTGTGCCAGCCCTCGTAAGGACCAACGTAGTTGCAAAGAGTCGGTTTTGTCAAGTGCACATTTTAATTGATGGGCTCATGTAAGCGTGTCGTGGACAATGTTTACAACTGTTGAGCAAAGGGACACGTGTGCTGCACATGCAAGACACATGTGAGGCATGAAATTAGGCTGTGACAAGTGAACCAGACACAGTAGTGTTAAGAAGACGTTGTGAGCACTGATTTTGTACAATGAATTAGGACAAGCGTATCTTATAGTCACATTTAGCGCATCTTCCTGTTGAGCAAACAGATTTTGCTCTCCACAGTTGTTTTATTGCAGAGTCAGACAGTTGTGTGCTGTGTAGGGCCTGTTCTTCCTCCTCCTGTGCTAAGCTAATCAGTTGTTTAGATATCTCCGGTATGCATAAACGTTGTTAGAAATGTTGACAGTGTTTGTTAATTCCTTAATCGGGGCTAGCTATTGTGCAGATGTGTCTCATGTTAACCTGTCTTACACAAGTCTGCTGCATTGCTTGCCTCTCTGCAGCTACAAACATAAACCCCCTCCTTCCTAGAACTCACTCTAGTCATTTGATTGGCCGCAACCCGAGTAAGGCATAAGCTGTTCCCTAGCAACAGAGTGTGGGACAGCCAATGCAGGGCTGTGTTGTGGAAGGAGCCACTTTGCCAATTTGCTGTTACCAAGGTGTTCTTAGTGCAGCAAGAGATCGTAGGGCTGCTAGGCAGTGGAAGGGGATAGTTTGAAGTTTGGACGTGTCCAGGTTGTGTGTCTCAGGCTATTGTCAGTTCCTGTATTCCCTTGGGACTCCAAACACCTACGTTTGTGGAGGTTATTCTTCCTTCTCATACACTCTCAGGCACCGATGCTTACTAAAACACCTGCCGTTTTTGCCGTCGAATATAAATGTATTTGATCTATTACAAATGTATTTTATGATCAAATATTCAAATATATTTTCTTTGACAAAATGTTTACTGAAATTTTAAGGTTGTGAAATATGTTTGAAATGATTTCTTGCGTTCAAGCAATAGTTCACCCGGAAATTAAGATTTGGTCGCCGTTTACTAGCCCTCTTGTTTTTCCAAAACCTGTAGGACTTTCGTTTTTCCATGAAATACAAAAAGAGACATTCTGAGGACTGTGCTTGTCACTCTTGTCCATTTAAGTACAATGAATGGATACAAAAAATATGACAACAAAAAAATGGGGATTTCTAATCCTGCACCTGAAGGACCACTATACTGCAGAGTTTAGCTCCAATCCTAATCAAACACACCTAAATCAGCTCATCAAGGCCTTCAGGATAACTAGAAACGTCCAGGGAAGTGGGGCAGGTTGGAACCCAACTCTTCAGGATATTGGCCCTCCAGGAGCAGAATTAGACACACCTGCAATAAAAGCGTCATCTGTTTCTTACCCAGGGCTCATATGGCCCACTTTTACCAAACTTTGATGGTGTTTAGCATCCTTTTTAAAGCTTGAAAGCTACTGTCCCTATTTGTTGTAAATGCATCGGGTCTTTCTTAAACCCGAAGTATACTTCGGCCATCCGTGTTCCGTGACCATCCACGCACTATCCTTGTGACGCAGTGTTCGCCATCAGAAGTTTCCACGGATGTCCGCACACACCGTCCGCGTGCAGACCAATTTTTGTGACCGCACAGACTGTCCGTGGAATTTTGAGACCAAACAAGTCAAGAAAGTGGTTCTGACCATGTGTCGAGGATGTCCATCCACGCTCATCCACGGTTCAGTATATTTTGAAAGCTGTGCGGACGCGGCTGTGTGCAAGACGGAACGGAACGCGGAAAGTGAAGTATACCCAGGCCATTACAGTATTACTCTTTTTGTGTTGCACAAAAGAAAGAAAGTCATACAAATTTGGACCGACATGAGGTTGAGTAAATGATACAAAAACTTTCCATTTTGGGTGAACTATAAGTCACTCTCCCTGTATTCTGTGTAGCACATGTTCACTTACCGAGTTCACTTTGAGCTGAGACTGATTCTTGTCATCGTGCTCTAGTGCAATAGGTGGAGATTTCTGTGGGGGTGAGAGTGTGAGGTCCCTGCGAAGGGGCCGAGCCTCTAGCTTTTCCCCCACTCGTAGACTGTCCAACTTTTGCACTGAGTCTGGAGACGGCCCCTCCTGGGCATCCCTGGGCCCTGAGGTGTCCCGGACATCCTGCTTCCGGTCACGATTTTTACCCCGTCGCTGTAGTGTATGTCCACGGGACCCATGCCCATAGGGCTTTTGGGAGTTATGGGAGTCCATTGGCTGCAACGGCCTCATCTCCATTTCATAATTGCTCAGTTTTTCCTCATCCTGCTCTAAGAGATGTGAATGAGCCAAACTGTCGCTGTGTACCCGCTGAAATGTCCAAGAAGATGAGGGTCCGTCTGGCCTCCTTTCCCGCTGGGTTTTGTGATTGGATGAGCTGTGGTCTCGAGGCTTATGATTTGAGGAGTGCTTGTGGCCATTGGCCCGTGCCGCCCCAACCCGTACCTCGTCCTGCACTGAAGGAGTTGTGGAGCGGCTACTGCCCCGACTACCACCTCTACTACTGCCCCCACGGGAGGTACGCTTGTCCTCGCTCCAACTGTTAGCCATCAGGTACTCTCCACCTCCACCTGAACCACCACCACCACCTCTTCCCTCCATCAGCACCTGGATCTCTTGCGTTCCTCCACGTTCCTCATCCACTGCAGTCTGTCGCAGAAAGCTGGCATTTTTGGTGCGATTGGAAGATTTGGTGGACGGGCTTCGGGGAGGCGTGGAGGGCCTGCTGGGAGTGGGGCTTACGTCTGGGGTAAGGTCTGGGGGTGTGGAGCCCTTCATATAGAGCTCAGTACTATCCGCGGTCCCACTGGAGATAACTTCCACGTCGTTCTCACTCGAGTTCTGCTGTTTGGGTCGCTGGCACTCCACTCCTACTCGGAGACAGAGAGACAAGTTTTAATTTTAAAACATGTAGGCATGCCACACTTTAAATGTTGTACTTCATTCTGCAAAGGGGGTGTATGGAATGGGAACCCTTGCAAAAGCTTCCATCTGTCTTGAGAAAAAAAAGTGTACATAATTAAGATTATACTGAAATTCTTTTGTGCAGACCTAAATCAAACTCTTATTTGTCTAGGCATAGTTTCAGAACTGTTTTGTATTTTTAGTGCAATGTTTTTCGCTATGTTCCAAGTCTTCTGAAGCCATAGGATAGTCATAATTGTCATTATGAAATGAAAATCATTAGTCTGTAAGTCTTGATGTGCCATTCTAGGTTTGATGTCATTGACACTAAAATTCCATTGATTATCCTTTGGGTTTTAACCAAATGTGGCACCTCAGTTCAAATATGCAGATTATGATTGGTAGCTTATGATCAGCTTATGATATTTGCCAGTATTTTAAAATTGGTGCATCCCTAATGTTTTGTTTTGGTCTTTTTTTGGAGTTTTGGTCCCTATATAAACTGTAGCTATATATGGGAATGAGTTGCAAGAAGATTCTTCAGAAATTCTCCTCCTGTGTTCCACAGAAAAAAAAAATTTGGTTAGTGGGTTTGAAACAACAAATGAGTGAGTTAATCATAACAGAATTTTACATTTTTGGGTGAAGTTTTCCCATACAACCCTTGATTGCTTGAAGCACATGGGCCGTTCCTGGTAAGCTTGATACAGTGTAACTTATCAAAGCTTTCCAGAGTCAGCACCATGGCTGCTCTAATCAGCTCGGCTAATGAGACCTGAAGAATTTCAAGTCTGTTTGCGCTACAGGCACACATCCCTATGCACCCGTAAGTACACTTTCAACTTAACCTCATAAAGGCTTGTACTCCCAACTGTAAACATTATTTACAAATCTGTTGCAAGTCAGCACATCTCAACCAAGTTTGTTCTAATATTTCTAAGGTCATCTCATGGCATAACTTTATCATTTAGAAATATCAATCCTTCCAGGAGGTCGCATACACTGATCCAGCACAGCGTGAGTGCTTATAGCTCTCCTGTAAAGGGGTGTTTTGTGATGGGATGTGATTTGAGAGTGTATAAATTCTACAAATGTGTGGGGGTGTGACAGTGACCGAAAGTGTGACTGCATATACTGTATGTGTGTTTATATATGTGGGTGGTGTGAATATGTATGTGTGGGTATAGTGTGTGCATGCATACATTTCAATGTGTATGTCAGCTAGCTTTGCGTGGGCTTGTCGGAAAGGTCAGTGCTGACCTCCCCTCATCTTCTTATTGCCTCTTCTATCACTCATTCCCCCCGCATGGCACAGTGGGGGCATCGACCCCTACAGTCCTGAACCCATCCGGCACCTACACTCACACACACACAGACGCTTTCACAGACACTCTGCCATTCTTCTTCTGAGCTATTACTAAAACACTCATATAAATCTACTTCTGAGTAAATCCTGCTCTTCTTTTTTGAGAACTGATGAAAAATATTAGCACCTTTCAAATCACAGTGGGAGAGTGTTTTCAAAGTTAACTTATTGGAATTATTTAGCATTCACAGCTTACTGGAAAGCTTAGTCGCACTGTCAAAAGTTTGAAGTCCCTGTTATTTTTAGTCTCCATACTCGGGTGGTTGCACTCACTGTTTCCTCGGTGCTGGAAAGAGGGGGAGAACTCTTTGGCGGTGATCCGGGCCAGCCTGCACTCTTCCTGGGCCTTCTGCGCCGCTGTCATTGCGGCATCGGCTTTCCCTCTGGCGTGAACTGTCCTGTGGACGTAGTGGTCCGGGACAAAGACGTTGAGATGTGGAGAGAAAGACAGAGTTAGAAAAGGATAGGGTTTGTGGGCATGTGCTTAAGGTGAAGTGTGCAATTAGTCACTAGTGTCACCAAAAATAATTCGTTTTTAACTGAAAAAATTACACACTTCAGCTTTAATCTCAATTATTCCATGGTCTGTCTGAATACTGGATTCTGATTGGCTGGCAGGTATGCAATAAAACCGTTTAATGCTCAGGAAGTTCCAAGTCAGTTAATGAGCTGCTTTAATTGATGCACACTAACCAACACGCATCACTCGTGCGCACACATACACACACAAACACAGAGAGAGAGGTCAGAGATCGCTGATTGTGCTGCACACACGCACAAACTTGTTGTCAACGCTTCCCTGTGATTTGTATTAATAAAATAGCCTAGATACTAGATCACTACATTATATTCCCCAGCAACAAGGTGATAAAATTGCTGTTTTTGAAGTAATTGTTTGTAGAGAGATGCGCAGACGCAGCAAACAGGTTACACACAACTGGCATCTCTCTCTCTCTCTCTCTCTCTCTCTCTCTCTCTCTCGATCTATCTCTCCTCATCTGTCGCTACTTTCTTCTTGGGATAGCTAATTGAAATACATGCTATAATTCATTCAAATAAATGTGGTCTTACCGCACTATTTCATCTCTGTGTATGATCAAATATTGTGCTGCAAAGAGCAATACTAGTTTTAATTTATCTATAACTTGGCAAATGACCATGGAATAAGCGGGATAATCAACGGCTAGCCGTGCATTAAAGGATTTTAAATGCACTCCGCTTCGCGTCGGGCATTTAAAATCC
>NW_015536561.1:138934-143256 GCF_001515605.1 Sinocyclocheilus anshuiensis
TATATATATATATATATATATATATATATATATATATATATATATATATACACATATATATATATATATATATATATATACACACACACACACACATAATATATTTGTTTGTTTATATGGCACAGTAAGACAAGGGACATTTATTAATACTTTTTTTTTTTAATTTCGTGTTGTCTTTTAAGTCAAAATTTATACCATTTACTTTTTTTCTGCAAGTTCTTATTGTAAATTAATCATTGATGCACATTTTAATCTTAAATCAAAGTGTAACAACTTGCTCTTCCTCTAAAAGGTCTTTATTTTTCTTTTCCCATATAGTTAAACATTGTTTTTGCAAACTCTTTCAGATTCAGATCTGACTCCATTCTGGTATGCAATGCACACTTGACATGATTTAATCAATTTCTGATCTATCAAGTTCCACCATACTTTTTTGTTGTTGTTGTGGAATAGGTCATCTAGTTTTATTAAAACTGTGTCACATTACATAACGTTTTACACTGAAATTTCAGTAATCCTATAGGAAAAGTATACTTTAATATAGGCCTATACCATTACAGTATTATCAAGTTTTATGGATGGTGATTTGGTTGTTCGGTTTTAATTGGGAAAACCTTGCTCTATGAAGCAGACCACAGCAAAACGCACACAGCATATGGTTTAGCCAATGAACATTCCGGTCATTAAATTTATAAGGCACACGCTTCAGTGCCTACAAAGATCTTGACACTCCGATTATCCAAGGGTTGACGATAAATACAGGCTGAAGGCAAACAATTACACAGCAGTCACACATCCTCACTCTGAGAGACGCTCTCGGGACTCCATAGAGTCATGCCTTTGTGACACTGTAATTCTCACTTGTTTTAACTCTGTAAACTTGCTAAGACTCCACCTCATGATCTGTAAAACCAACTTTACTGCAGTTTAAATAACCATGTTCGAATGTAAATATCACATGCTGTCAAGTAGTTGCAAAACGAAACTCTCTCCAGGATGTTTGAGCGAAAATTTGAATGCTTTAGGCTAAACATTTTCTGAATCCTCTGCGATGCATGTATTGTTTATTGTTTCCCATCTGGACCTCTAAGAACAGGCAACAGTGCTTGCTTCGGCTGCTAAATAATTCACTGAGGAAATCAATGTGGTCTGTGTCTGAGACAATAAAAGAGAGTTAGTGTTCACAACCTCGCCTTTTAATGTGTGATTCCCATTCATCGCACCCATCTGTTTTACCTTTGTGCGATCGAGACTGACTTTGCATGATGACGCACAGCATCATGCTGGCAGGGTCGCTGGATTGTGTATCCAGTAAAAAGAAAACAAGATAAATTGATTTAGTGGCAAAATTGCATGAGATAAGAAAATATTACTTGAATTGCGTTAAATTGGCAAGATAATATTATAAATGTATTAATAATTTAATTTTATTTCATTTTAAATGAAGTTTGTTAGTTGACCTTTTTAGTCAATTATTTATAAATGTATTATTTAATTAATATTATTATTTAACAATTAATACAATTGTTTAAATGACATTTTATAAATTAATATTTAAGAATTAAGTATTATTAATATAATTTAATTTAGTTTGAAATAGTTTATCAGTAGTTAATATTTTTAAATCGTTATTAATAGTAAATAAATATTTCAGTTAGTCATTTAATTAAAATTGTATTAATAAAATTATTATTACAGCTATTAAACAATTTATACAGTTGTTTAAATATTATTACATTTTATTGAATAAATATTGAAGTGTAAAATAATCATTTAATTTTGTTTAGTTTGAAATAGCTTATTTATAGTATTTATTTTGTAATTTAATTCAAATTGTATTAATTAAAAATGTATTAATACAAATAGTATTAAACAATTAATACAATTGTTCAAATATTATTAAATGTTACTGAATAAATGTTAAAATATTATAATATTATTTTTGCTGGAAAATGAAACAAAAACATGAAATAACTTATTGCACTTATTTTCAGAGTTTTAGTGAACATGTGAGGTTTCAGCCGACTTCCAGGCAGATTATTCATGTAAATGGACCGCATGAACCGTGAGGGTGCTCTCCCTTTCTCACTGAACTTTTACACCTGGTTTGGTTCTCTCTCTTTGTTTGTGCAGTGGCTGTCTTGGTGCAGTATTGCATGTCGATGCTCATCGATTGCACCCTCTTCCTTTCTGCTCTAGGCTGTCTTCACCCAGCCAGCCAAACTAAGTGCATGTTTGTGCGAGAAAGTGTGTGTGTATGTGAATGTTTTAACATGTGAGGGTTTAAATGGGGCCATAGCATGTGGTGTGGTCAGAACATGTGGGCGCGAGAGCATTTCGAGTGTATGTGTGTGTGTGTGTGAGACGGTGAGCTACAGCGAGGTAGGTCGGATGAAGAGATCTTAGGATTGCATTCACCCCCTGCCTTGCCGGTTGTCCTGGCAACGGCAGAGGAGAAAAAGTGAGGGAGAGAATAAGATGGCTTGGGGTATAAAAAGGATAAACAATTAGATAACAGAGGAGAATGAGAGGAGGATTGTGGGATGCTTCTGGAGGTGTTGAGAGTACAGTCAGACAGTGAGGGCTGGATGTGAGAAACCGTCTATTCACTAATAGAGGGCCTCTAAACTGTGTGTATATCGTCAGACACACACACACACACACAAACACTGACTGGGTCGAGCTGTGCTGGTTGCTGTTATATTTATAAACTGCTGAACGGTAGCAATGTTTCTACACACTTTTTGATGGAAACAGAATCTAAACATTGTTTGACAGCAAGTCTCTCTAACTCAAAACAATTAAAGGGATAGTTCAGCCACAAATTAAAATGATGTCATTTATTCACCCTTGTGTTGTTCCAAACCTGAATGACTTACATTTTAATGCAGAATATCCTGGCTGCTCTTTTCCAAATAAAATATCTCTTAAAAGAAGTGCATTTACTTAAAATGCAAAATTGCTGTTTTGTTTTCAGATAATTACTGTTCAAAGTTTTTTTTTTAATATATTTATTTAGCAAGGATGCATTAAATTGATTTAAAAATGCAGTAAAGACGTTTTCATTATTACAAAATTTTCAAGATTTTTATTTCAAATAAATGCTGTTATTTTATACTTTCTAATTTATAGGGGAATCTTGAAAAAATGGTTTACACAAAAATATTAAGCAGCGGAACTTTTTTTTTTTTTTTTTGGTAATAAAAATGTTTCTCGAGCTGCAAATCAGCATATCAGAATGATTTCTGAAGAATCATGTGACACTGAAGACTAGAATAATTCAGCTTTGCATCAAATGAATTAAGTTTTAAAATATAGTAAAATAGAAAACAAAATATTAAAATAGAAAAAATACCGACCCTAAATTATTGATCTGTAGTATGTATTTGAACTAGGTTTCTTTGGCCAAGTAATATTTGAAATTGTGTAAATGATGTTTGTAAATTTCAATTAAATATGGAAAGCAGCAAGTTTTAGTCATATGGGTTTTGTTCAACTTTTTGGATCAAATGAATTTTAATTTTTGTGAACTTCCCCTTTAACACATTCATTTAACACTCATCCACGTGTAAACGCTCTCATCTTTCCCTGACGCTAACACAGATTCTCACTCTCTTTTTTTCTTCCCTCCTGCCTCTCAACATTAAGACACGTGCAGGCACCTCCCATCGGTTCTTTCACTCTCTTTCATACACACCCAGTCTTTTTTTCCAGAGCCCTGCCTCTCATTCACATTCTCCTACTCTGGTGCCTTTACTCAATGATCTGAACACCCTCTGTTCTTTTTTAGGCTCAGATTCACACATCCACAACCTACAGTACAACTGATCCATCAATTTAAAAAGATGGATCTACCAATCACCTTAAACGGCATTCATAATGGAAAACAAGATTTTCTTGCACTTCTAAGAGCTAATATATGCACAATGCAAAGCCCAGAGACCCCAGTCCACCCAGACACAATGCTGCGGGTTATTTAGAGACAGTCAGTGTTTATGATGTCAAAACCACAAGCACATTAACATACTGTGACCATCTACGTTTAAGCATCAGTGTTAAAGGGGTCATATGATGCTTTTTTAAAGATCATTATTTTGTGTATTTGGTGTAACAGAATATGTTGACATGCTTTAATGTTCAAAAAACACATTATTTTTCAAATACTGTACATTATTGTAGGTCCTCTATGCCCCGCCTCTCTCAAACGCTTCGTTTTCTACAAAGTCCCTCCTTCCGACAAGCGCAGTCTGCTCTGATTGGCCAGCTGACCCAGTGCATTGTGATTGGCCGAACACCGCAAGCACGCGTCGGAAATGTAACGC
>NW_015536561.1:143527-143836 GCF_001515605.1 Sinocyclocheilus anshuiensis
CTCTCTCTTTCTCTCTCTCTCTCTTTCTCTCTCTCTCTCGCTCTTGCTCTCTCTCGCTCTCTCTTGTGCTCTCTCTCGCTCTCTCTCTCTGTCTCTCGCGCTCTCTCTCTCTCTCTTTTTCTCTCTCTCTCTCTCTCTCTCTTGCTCTCTCGCGCTCTCTCTCTCTCTCGCTCTCTCTCTTTCTCTTGCGCTCTCTCTCTCTCTCTCGCGCTCTCTCTCGCTCTCTCTCTCTCTCTCGCGCTCTCTCTCGCTCTCTCTCTCTCTCTCTCGCACACACACACACACACACACACACACGATGCGCAAAAC
>NW_015536561.1:143931-145132 GCF_001515605.1 Sinocyclocheilus anshuiensis
GATCTTATCTATGCACAATCAGCTTGTAACACTCCAAAGAGAAAGGAAAACTTGAAATCGCATCATATGACCCCTTTAATACAGCACAACAGACTGCTAAAAAGGTCTCCTTAGAGAAACTGATTTTTAGCAATATAAAACACAAAGGCTTCAACACAGACCTACCATGAGCTCTGAGATTAAGGCAATGCAGGTAAAAATACAGTTTTTTATTTTTAAACCCCCCCCCCAAATTTTTTTTTTTTACACTTTATCTATTTGCATCTGTAGATTTCAATTACAATACCACTGCACTGAGCCAGAAATGTCCACTTCAGTAGCACTAAAACCTTTAGTTGTATTCCTATCTATATTCTGAAGGTTTTTGCAGTTTATAATTCGCCTGATTATAAACAAATTTCTTCTTACAAACATGGTGAAAATATATACAGTGGGTACGGAAAGTATTCAGACCCCCTTCAATTTTTCACTCTTTGTTATATTGCAGCCATTTGCTAAAATCATTTAAGTTAATTTTTTTCCTCATTAATGTACACACAGCACCCCATATTGACAGAAAAACACAGAATCGTTGACAAGGGGGTCTGAATACTTTCCGTACCCACTGTATATTTTTCTGGCTGTTGACAGTATTTTCTGATTTGTGGAGCGATATAAAAAAAGATATATCCAAAATCCCCTCTGTAGAAACCTTTGACTCTAATATGTCAACAAAATTAAACAATAATTTTAAACCGAACTTCAGATCTCTGTTCTGGAAATGTATGCAAATTACTACATATTTCATTTAGACAATCATTATTTGCATATTTAAACATAACAAGAACACTTATAATACAGAAACGTTTGGAATTCCTAATGTAATTATTAACTGGGGAAGTATGGTGATTTTTTTTTAAAAACCTGTTCACTGATGGAAGTCACAAGTCAATATATATATATATATATTTATTACACGGCTCTGTGGAATACTTGATTCTGATTGGTCAGTCGCGACATTCCGAGGTATGTTACCCCTCGATAACAACCGGTAAAAGCTAATAACACAGGCTCATCCGGGTAACAGCAGTCGGCGCCATACTCTTGCTATTTTTTCTTGGTGGAAGCTTTGCGTTTGTTTAGCTAATAAAATATTAAAACTCGATTCAAAATGGTGTACAATTATTTAATTATGTCATCCTGGTATCGCGGACTCGCTCTC
>NW_015536561.1:145222-166569 GCF_001515605.1 Sinocyclocheilus anshuiensis
TGTTTTTTGGTCAAAATTCTAGTAAAATTCTACACTATCTTCTCGAGTCAGTCTCTCTACACACTCTATTTATTTTCACTCTTTATTTTTGTATATATTTGATATTTTGTAGTACATTTCTAAAATATTGTATTGTAGAATTTTAGACAATGACTTACAGTCAATGATTTTACATGTTTTGTTTTATTGATACTCTGACATCATTTGAAAAGATTCATAGGATGAGCAATTAATTTGTTCATAAAAGACCTTTAGAATCAAATTTTGTAATGTGATTCATTTTAGTTAGAGTTAAATGTTGCTATTCAGAGGTGATTGGATGTATTGAAAATTAAGATATACAGGTGCATCTCAATAAATTAGAATGTCGTGGAAAAGTTCATTTATTTCAGTAATTCAGCTCATCTGCATTTTTAGTGAATTGGTGGGTTTTTGTTAAATGTGAGCCAAAATCATCACAATTAAAAGAACCAAAGACTTAAACTACTTCAGTCTGTGTGCATTGAATTTATTTAATACACGAGTTTCACAATTTGAGTTGAATTACTGAAATAAATGAACTTTTCCACGACATTCTAATTTATTGAGATGCACCTGTGTATATATATTTTTTTTTTCAATGTGAAATGTTGAGAAATGTAACGGTTTAATTATTAGAAGCGGGGCCTTTGGAAAAAAAAAAAGTGGGTGGTCACCTTTGTGGTAAATATACTATTATAAGTTCCTAACAGAGTCCAGAGATTGCCGTCTTGTGACAACAAAGCACTAATCACTATGGATAACCCAAATAAGCCACCCTGTGACCACCAGAACAAAGCTTTAATTTGCAGATGACTCGTGGTTGCTTCCGGTGTTCGTGCCTCAGCGCAGGTATACTGTAGTAGCTTTGACCATGTTGACGCTAGGAAGCTAATCAGATTAACTGTTATGTGATATTCTCAGTCATTTAGTCTATCCTGCATCCTGTTTGTGTTGTGTGTGCGTATGTTTGTCTAATACTAGAAGTGTTTGACTTCAGCATTTGCATGTTTTGGAATTGTATGGAAAATCTTAAATAATTAGGAATCGAGTTTTCCTTGATGTTTTAACTAAAAGAGCTCAATGCACATCTTCAGACGTTCTCCCCCAGTCCAAAATGTACATCATTGATGCCAGTGCTAAAAAACTTGACTCATGGCCAAGAAACCCACAGTAAGCTCAGCAAAGTGCTGTTTCTCATTTCACATGCAAAGAGGGAATTTACAGAACAATTAGGCTTTCCTCTTTTCTTGTTTCCTCCTCTTTAGGTCACACAGCACACCGCAAAGAATGCTCCATTCAGGGTTACAGTTTTTCAGGTATAGTTAAAAATATAGCATGCACCCGCACCATCAGCAAACACAATAGTATGAGCTAAATGTGAAAGTCCTTTTTTTCTGTTCCTCTTCAGTGGTTTGTAAATATTAAACATTGTGTGAATTTTAGATGTGTGAATGCAAATAAAAACATGAATTTTACATGTAATTGTGACTTTGATAGTTCACACATGGTCCCAATTTTTTTTCACACTTACAATAAATGTAAATTTCAAGCTTCAACATTTATATATTAAAAAACAAACAAAAAAAAAACATTAATTTAAAGTAAACACCATTTAATTGTTTAGCTATTTGGTTATTGGTTAGCTAAATAGATATTTGGCTATTAGTTAATATAGTCTTATATTATAAGATAATATTATACAGCAAGATCTTCATGTCAGTGAAAAGGATTTTTAACAACATTTTTTTTTCTGAATAATATGAACCAATGATTCATTTTCAGGAACTTGCATTAAGAAGAAAAGTACTGGGGTCAATTTTGAGTTCTGAAAGTTTGTTTTTTCATTAATATATATATATATATATATATATTAATGAAAAAAACTAACTTACTAAAACTAAAATCAAAATAAAAAAAAACAAATAATGAATGAAAGCACATAACAAAATTGTTTAAACTCAAATTAAAATGAAAAAGAAAACCAAAAATATAAAAATAAAACCTAATTTAAAATATGAATAAATGCTAAAAAGTATATGTGCATAAATTATACTAAAGTAACATGCGTCTTTGATTTTAACATTAAATTTATGTTTTTTTTTCTCTTAAGAGTTTGCAAATGAGGTAATAATACATACTCTTAGAACCTGAAAAAAATGTATTAACCACTGTATAATGGTTTATTTAACATTTCTACTTCAGCTTTATCTCATTGGTTGCTGTGGAGCGCTGTGTGTATGTGTCTGCTCTGTGTGTTGGCAGGGCCAGTGCTAAGATGTAGTGATAGCATTGCTGAGAATATAATGAGGTCAGTGGGATTTGTGGGGTGAGTGACGCTCTTAATATAGCACATGCATACCTATGCACGTTTATATGTGCGCACAGGTATGCAAACATATGCAGCCGCAAGCACATAAACTCACATATGTGCTTACACACACATATCCCTAACATGTATGTACAGATCACATGGATGCACACAGCACGTGTCCGCAACATGTGTGAGGCTATAAGCTACTGTGAGTTCGTGAGGGGTTGGGAGAGTGTTTGAAATAGAGAAAGTGGGGGAAAAAAAAAAATAGGCACACTGGCTTATATCCAATTCAGCCTGCCTGGTCTATCTCCGGCAAGTCTCCAGCACTCTTTGCATAATGTGGAAATCTCTGATTCCCCATGTCTCTCTCACTTCTGATTTCTCTTCCTGAACCCTATCTTGATCTCCTTTTTCTTCTGATGACCTAGAGTCACCCAAACAACCCGAACTAGACCTGTGATTCCCAGCCTGGAGAACCGAACGTACCAAACTCCATGGGGTTAAGCTTTAGTGATTTAGCTTTAGTTTTTAGTTTAGTTTTTTTTTATATATATATATATATATATAAAACTGAGACTTAAAGGGATAGTTTTCCCAAAAATGAAATATTCTGTCATTATTTACTTGTACTTATGTCATTCCAAACCGGTATGTCTTTATTTCATCTGTGGAATACAAAAGGAGATATTTTGAAGACTGTGCTAGTTGCTGTTTTCCATGCAATTACAATGAATGGGGGAAACACAAAAGCACCATAAATGTATTAAAATGTGGTCCGTATGACCTGTGAGTTAAATTTCAACTCTTCTTAAGTAATTTGATAGCTTTATATGAGAGACAGAAATTTATATAACAGACAGAAATTGAATTTGTTCTTCAATAAAAAATTGTATGTAAACTGTTGTTGAATTGGCTTCAGTGAGTTGAACTTGAACTGAATTAGTCCGATTTGTAACAGATCAACTGATTCATTAAGAGGTTTGACTCAAAAACTCTTGTGAAAAATTCTTTCACAAATCAGAATCACTAGTTTTTGAAAGGCCATACATGTTTGGAACAAAATGAGGTTGAGTAAATGACTAAATTAATTTTTTTTTAAACCGTATTATTTTTACTAATAGTATTTATTAATATTTTGAATTGGCTTCTATTTTATATTTTCAGTTTTCATTTGACTTTTAGTAGTTTTATGTGCTTTTTTCATTTGATTAGTTTTAGTTTCTTAAAATGTAGCTTTATTTTATTTTGTTACATATTTAGTTTTAGTAATAGTAGTACTTCAACTTCAAAAAGAAACAAGCTTTTTAACATTTACGTTTTATTGCGTATTTTATTAAAAGTTTATTTCAGCATTATTTGAATTAACAAATTATTTTCCTAAATTTTAGTTTAAGTTAATAATAACAACACTGTTTTAGATGAGCTATTCTTTAACCTTAAAGGGTTAGTTCACCCAAAAATGAAAATTCTGTCATTAATTACACACCCTCATGTCGTTCCAAACCCGTAAGACCTCCGTTCATCTTCAGAACACAAATTAAGATATTTTTGATGCATTCTGACAGCTTTCTGACCCTCCCATAGACGGCAAAGGTCCTTACACGATCAAGGTCCAGAAACGTAGCAAGGAGATCGGTAAAATAATCCATGTGACATCAGGGGTTCAACCGTAATATTACGAAGCTACGAAAATACTTTTTGTGTGCAAAAGAAGAAAAAAAACCCCGACTTTATTCAACAATTCGTCTCCTCCGCGTCACCCTAGTGCCATTTTGGAGCGTATCAGCTGGACGTAAACAGCGTATGCTGTTCTGTGTCAGCTGCGTCACGTCGGATCTGTTTCCTACGTTGTTGTGATTTGATTTGAACGAAAACAACTTATCCGTGTGGTGTGGCTGACACAGAACAACATACGCTGTTTGCGTTCAGTGGATACTCTCCAAAATGGCGCTAGGGTGACGCGGAGGACACGAATTGTTGAATAAAGTTTTTTTTGTTTTTTTTGCGCACAAAAAGTATTCTCGTAGCTTCGTAATATTACGGTTGAACCCCTGATGTCACATGGATTATTTTACCGATCTCCTTGCTACGTTTCTGGACGTTGATCGTGGTAGTACCCTTACTGTCTATGGGAGGGTCAGAAAGCTGTCAGAATGCATCAAAAATATCTTAATTTGTGTTCTGAAGATGAACGGAGGTCTTACGGGTTTGGAACGACATGAGGGTGAGTAATTAATGACAGAATTTTTGGGTGAACTATCCCTTTAAGGCTATAGGTTCAAATAATTTCAATTTCAATTTAATTGCAATTCTTTTAAATGTATTTTTTCCTCCCCATTTAATGTCAGTTCATAGGAACACATTTCCATTTTGATGTCAGTGAAGGAGCATTTCAACCTTATTGATGCAGCCGTGTTGCTACCTAAGATGACAAATTTTGGGAAACACTGCTCTAGTCTAGACAACATCAACAAAACCAGACATGCAGACGACAAGGTGAAAAATGCTTACCTTTTTCAATTAGCATTCAATATTCAACCAAACTGTAAATAAACACACACACACACACACACACACACACACACACACACAAACATATTACAATAGTCTATAGCAATGGTCCCCAACCCTGGTCCGGACATGCACTAACAGCGTCAGGCAATTTATGACTATGGCATTCCACATGTCCATGTTATTGATTGCACCACTGTTGCTCTGCATCAATACAGACATCAGTCAGCTTGCTGATACACCCAGAATCTACATGACTCTCATTAAGTGAGTCCGGACTTATGTATTCTCTCTCCATTCTGACACGGACACAAATCATTCACGTTTCCATAGCAACCACACCACAGAGCGGCAACAGCAAGGCCTATTTAACAGGTCCCAAGTAACCGCTAGAAATATGGCCCTGCGTTTGGATGCAGTGCAAAGAATTGAGAGGATAAATGTTGCAGAATGATACACTAATGTCAGTGAGCACTTGTGTAGTCCAAGCAGATGTTTGAGCGTGCATGCTAATGCTAAGGAACACACCGACTCCATTAATTCAAGAGTTTTGGTTAAAGACCATGTCTGTTAGCAATGAAGCCATCTATATGCTTGCATACTCCTAAAAGTTGGCAAAATAAGCTTTTAGCACATAAAGTATAAGAATTTTTATAATGCAAATTTATAGTACCCTGACAGCACACATACAACATTGAGACATCTATCTGACGTCTGCATTTATATCTGCAAGACATATTTTTTTAGAGTGTTTGCTCATCTGTAATATGTCTATAGGATGTTTCCTATCAGATGTCAAATAGATGTTTAGAAGATGTCTTTATGATGTTTATGATTTATAATGTATGTAAAACTGACATCTTAAACACGTCTATCAGATGTAATTTGTTCTCTAGTTTTAAGTAAATCATGCACTCAATACAATAATTTGTTCCCTCGTTTTAAGTAAATTGCATGCACAAAATAATAATTTGCGCCCTCGTTTTAAGTAAATCGTGCACACTAAATAATTCGTTCTACTTCACATTCTAATAAACTGATGTAGTGCCTCTCACTTAAAATTATTCCATGCAGCACTGCAAGGCTTTTGAGAACGTCTCTATAACTCATTCCCAACTCAAAATAAAACCCAATTAAAGTGTCTCTGTCCATAAAATAACATAACATAGCAGCAACAGGTTTATGAGAATGCGGACAGGAAGTAGAACTAATTATTATTTCGTGCACATGGCTTACTTAAAACAAGGGAACGAATTAGTAAATCGTGCACACTTTTTTCCTGCATGTCATGTGCGGGCTCCGTAGTAGACAGCAAACAATAATACTTTTAAATGAATACCAAGACATTTTTATCAGTCATAACTTGTGGAGAGAAATAGCACAGACACTAAGTGTCCCGTCCAAACTTTGTTTCAGTAGGAAATATGTCATTGCTTATAATTTATAATTGCAGATGGGAGGGTATACTTATTCTAGAGGATCTAATTGGACAAAAATGTGAGTGAGTCATCAACATTTTTGGTCCTTTTGAAACATGCATGTGTACTTACAGCTAATTTTGTCAAGAGTACATTAGTATTTGACTGCACAAACATTGAGCTTGTCAAGTGGCCTTTCAACCATTTGAAAACCAGAAGCCAGTCTAGTAAAATCATTAAAGCATTATTTTCACCCTAAAATTAGGAAACCGCCTTGGTTTGCTTTGAGAAAGTATGTTGGCATTGGGTTCGAGTGCTTTTTAATGTCAACAAGCAGCTAGCAAAGATATGTTATCAAAGCAAGACCCCTGTGTCTTACCTTGAGAGCGCGATCTCTGCCTTCTGCTTCGCTATGTCGGCGGCCTTATCTGCCGCCTCGACCGCCCTGTCCACTTTCTCGCGGATCTTGCTGGCACGTAGTGGGATGAGGTTCTTGCGTTTGCCACTGACAAGAACATTCTGTTTGTATTTGCCCTCCTCTTTGGTGCTGTCAGGAAAGGTGGTGCATCCGTAGCCATGCCTCTTGTTGCCCAACCACTCACCCTGGTAGTGCAGTCCGTCGGAACGCCGGCTTACCCCGCAGCCTGTCCTCTTGTCATTCTTCCATTCGCCTGCGTAACTCTCCGTTGTAGTGGCATCTACATCATCCTCGCCAACCGGTAGCTCACCCTCCCCTTCGCCTAAGCTGATGGTTGAGTTGATGTCGGATGCAGCGGAGCTCACCGTACTCAATCCGGCCTCACTGCGGAAGGAACTCTGCTTGCTCCGCTGGCTGGCTAATGAGCTCTTGGACTCGGATTTTCGCAGCTTGAGACCACTCAGGAGTGAGCGGCGGAACAAGCCCTTCTTTTTGTTTTTCAATAGCTCGGCCTCGCTGTGGGCCGTCAGAACGAAGCCTCCACGGGACACGGCTGGGCTGCCCGCTGCTAGGACACCACCGCCCCCCACGCCAGCCACAGGCGCTCGATCGCCAGTCAGCAGAGCTGTGCCATTGCTGTGCTCAGAGCGTAGAGAGTTTATGGAGGTACGCAAAGGTGAACGGATGACGGCTGCCATGCCATATGGAACGCTTTGTCGTACGCCGTATCCATGCCGCATGCCGCCCACCCATTGGCCCTGGTATGTACCTGAGTGAAAAAACAGGAGATAAGAGACAACTTTAGACATGTACACTACGAATCAACAATCAAACTGTCTGTTGCAGGATTTTGCAGAACTGCAGCAGATGTGAAACCCAGGGTTACCCTGCTGAGTCTGCTGCCCTAAGGTTTCTCCAGTTTGGAGAGTTGCCTCATGTTTTCAGCTCTGATAGTTGCTTGGAAAATCATTGTATAAAGAAAACAGACGGAAAAGGCTGCCTTTTAGCAGCAGTGGTAACAGGCATGAATTTTGATCAAAGAAATGTCTTTTCTAATGGTTTCAGAGACTAGAAAAACAGCCAATTGCAGCAATAGTGCCACCCTTTCATCAAACTCAACAATTCAACCCTGTTGAACCCTGGGTTTCACATCTGCAAACATGTATCATGTTATTTGATCTTAGTCATGGAAAGTTCAATTGTAACTTAAATAGCTGATGGCAATGGAAACTTTTGTAGACCTGAATGGATATATAGTCCATTTGTGGCAAAGGTATGGCTGAAAATATCTGTGAAACCATTCAGTGACCTTATATGTGCTGACAAACAGGTGCTTTAAGTTTTAGTCATTTTAAACTTGCGAATGTGATTGAAAACCAAAGGACAGTGAAGACGACAATTTAGCTGCAGGCACTTAGCATTTTGAAAGGTTAATTGCCCTTTTACCTGCCTTGATACTATAAACTTAACCACCAGGGAGATCATACTGCAATTCACGTCTCTGTAATATGTTTGTGCCTTTTGAGTAACTCAATACAGTTGGGAGAGGTTTGTAGTGCATGATACTCCAGGCACAAACAGTAATAATCCTCGTGAGCTCAATAAAATGCTTCTCTCGTTACTTTTGTGCCACGCAATGAGAGCGAGCAACAGCTTAATGAAAAAAAGAATGAAATGTAGTGGGGCAGTGCATAAAAATAATGTGGAAAACGTGCCTCATACTTCACTATAGCAAACTATGTTGAAATATGCAGCGCAACTATTGTATATCACCTAAAAAGAATCATTAAGTATTGTTTATCACCTAAACAGTTAGACTAAGATTAAAAATCATAATTTGAGCATGTGAATTGTAAATGCTTCTGCTTTAACAAATACTGTACATATGTAAAGAATTTATTTTTTTGCAATGCCCCCGAGACGCACCATTGTTACAGCTGTGATTACTTGTAGCGTCATCAGCATGACCAACCGCATCAATGGCAAGCACAGGAAGTGCCATAATGGCAACAGTGGAAGAGTGTTTTTGGCAGCCATTATCTCCAGACCTGGCTCAATTACTTCGCTTATTGTGATGAAGCCTCAAGGGACCAAGTTTTCGTCTTATCGATCTTAATGTCTGTGAGGTATCACAATGTCCATCAATTTAGCTGCCAGCCGTGTTATTTATTGGTGAGTATGCCAACAAAATAATGGAATGTTGCATTCTGTAAAATTTCCTTTAAGGCGCAGGTGGCCTGATCTTTCTGTCGGGAGTCTTGATGAATCACCATCTTGGAACTTTCATTAAGAGACATGGGTAACCAATAACACTAAGATTCTTGCAGGTGATAAAAACAGCGCTGATGGGCCTTAATCTGAAAATATTGTCACTGGAAGAAGAAAAAGCATTTAAATCCCTACAGTTGTTCTGTCATTATAGGACTGGTGCTTAATTAATCACAACTAATGGCATATATCAATATCTGCTGAGAAAAGCCCTCAAATGAATATAATTTAAGACTTTATATTGTTGTGGCAGTTGAGTAAAGCATAATTTTCTTCTTACAAAAACGCATCAGTTTGCTTTAGGAGGCCTTTATTAACCCCCCAGAGTCATGTAGGACACTTTTTATGATGGATGGATGCGCTTTATTGGACTTCTTTTGGACTATTGAAAAATAACACCCACTCACTGCCATTATAAAGCTTGGAAGAGCCAGGACATTGTTTAATATAACTCCGATTGGATTTGTCTGTAAGAAGAAAGTCAGATACACCTAGGTTGAGTAAATCATGGGGTAATTTTCATTTTTGGGTGAACTATCCCGTTAAATCAAGTTGTTAATTAATTAATGAATTAATAAAAAAAAATATGTTTTTGTAAAATTTAATTGCATTAAAGTAATGCATTAAATTGTGACAGCTCCACTCATTACTGTTTCTAAAATAAATGGTTTGTAATTTGTCCCCATGTCACTGTAAGGTAAGCTAGCAATATCAATATCAATATCAAGCAAGAGAAGCAAACTACATAAAACATTTTTATGTTTCCAGACTGATGTGAGCTCTGTACTCCACAAATCTCGTTTGTCTCTCTTTAGGTGTTCTCTTCTCACACTTACAACCAAATCCAGTTACAGAACGTCTCTCTCCGTGGTGCTGAAATCTGGGATATCATTCTCTCACACAAACATGTTTAAAAGGATAGTTCACCCAAAAATGAAAATTCTGTCAGTTTACTTACCCTTAAACTTGTATGATAGTATTTCTTCAATGAAACACAAAATGTTTTTTAAGAATATCCCGGCTAGAAGTTAGTTATTTAGTATTTAAATAAAAATGTTCTTTTTGTGTTCCACAGAATCAACAAAATCATGCAATTTTAGAACAACGTGAGGGTGAGTAAATGGTGAACTATTCCTTTAAGAGTTTTTGCTCACCTAGCATGGATCTTTTAGACCGGAAGGTATATATTCACCATCCACCTGATCTGTCCTGTACTTTTTGGCACTCTGTGAGATCACCTCTGATGTAACCACTATCCCTACATGCTGATGATTCATCCTGGCCAACATTCTAGAACATGCTGGCACTATTACTGTGGCAGCCACACACACATAGCTCACTGTGCTACTTCCGTTATCTCACCATCTCTCCCACCTCTTATTCGTTCTCACCCTCTTTTGTTTTCTCCCATCCCTTTTGTCTTTACATTATCAGCTTTCTCATCCTGTTTGCTACATGCATACGCATTCAGCCATATGAATGCCCCCTTTCCATCTGCCTGTATTGATCTCTGTGGGTTAGCATGTCAGCGAGGGCTGCTGGATGGCTCGATGGGGCTGGAGCTGTGCTTGGCGGATTTTCCCAGCCCCCACTTTAATGTACTTTCCTGGCTTACAAACAGCCCTTCCACAGAGCTTCCTCTTTATCAGTGTCCAGTATTCCTCTATCTATCTATCTATCTTGTCTGTCTGTCTATCGTTATATGTCTATCTCTCACTCTATCTGTCGATCATTCTGTCAGTTGTTCTATCTATCTATCTATCTATCTATCTATATGTCTATCATTCTTTCTATTTATCGTCTCTCGCTCTATCTGTCGATCATTCTATCTGTCCATCCATCCATCCATCCATCCATCCATCAGAAAACAACAAAAAAGTCAGTAAACCCAACATACTCTTATTGTAACTGTTTTATGCTTTGGCAAATATATAATAAATATATCAATAAATGCAAATTTGTATGAATTTGTATGATCTCATACATACTTTTCAATATGATTTTTTTAATGTCCCAATGAGGGTTGGGAGTAAACCTTCATGTGAAACAGATCATATGAAGTCGTAATTGCCAGCTCATAAAATAGCTATGTTTTCTCATGAGATCGTGTTGATAAACCCCTCAAAGATTTAATAATTTTATCAGACGAAGCATACTTGCAGTCTGAGTGTGTGTATGAAAGAGAGAAAGCAAGTACTGCAGTTGAAGTGAGAACAGGAAACTGACACTCTGTCACAGGCCTGTACTGTTGTGATTCTGATGCTACGTTCCACGAAGTGGCCGACAGTTGGCCAACATCTGGCTGATGCTTGCTTCATATTGTCGGGCAGCAGCTGTGTGATATGTAGATCAAACACAGGTCTAAACTGATGGGATTAGCTCGGAAAATTCCCACACACACTGACACATAGAAAGAAAGGAGGCGTCAGTTCACACCTCCCAAACATTCACAGTGTAGTTCTTTCGCACAAACGCACACACTACCTTCCATTCATTATCTACTGCACACTTTTGCTCGCTTCAGATTTAACCGTAACATTCCAGAAGACTCAAATAACTCAAGATTTCGAGATAACAGTAGCTAAATATCTTCATCATACCAACTTACATTACATACCATTGTAATTTCTACAGGCCACAAATTAAAGAATCTAGTTCCTGTTCTCATTTTTCACAATTAGAAATCTCTACAGACTTATTGTCTAGCAAACGATTTTTGAGGATAATCATAATATCATAATCATTAACATTAATGTCCTTAAAACAAAAGCAAATGTAATAGATAGTTCAATGGATTATAGACAAGAGAGAATTTTTGATTATGATGCATTGGCAGGCCTTCCAGAATAAAGGCTGTCTGACAGTGATGTATAACTGCTGATGTCTCTAGTGCTCTGATTGATGGGCACAGCGTTAGAAGAGACACAAAACTAAGCATCCGACTCGGAGTCTGGCGGTCTGAGGACAAGATCCGCCCACCGGCTGAAATGGTTTTGTACATTGTCTTCTCGTTTGAGGTATGTGGTATGGGAACTTGTCCTTGATTAGCTTTTGAACTGTTTTGTGTTCCCTGAAGGCCTCGGGCAGAGTCCCAAGTCACAGCGACTGAAATCAAGATACGATCTTCACTGTTTGTTAACAAGATGTGCAGGAAGAGCACAGGTTTGGTGACACTTTACATTAGATTATATTTATGGAGACTGTAATGTAAATTTAAGTCATTACAAAAGTATATTACAGTGTTTACAAGCAACTCCACAAAATAATGGAACATTAAGAAGGCTACACATTGTTTGTTGGTATTCATTTCTTACAGTTAAGCTCATATTTGACATATTGTTCTTTATTCAGATGTTTATATTAAAATAGGGTAGCCTTTTTTTGGCCCTGAAGTAGCTGCATAACAGGTAGTTATATAGACAGAATAATAATTTATTAATTTAGTGTAATTATCATGCTAAAGAGTTTATATACAATTGGTTTTTAATGTTGTGTTGTGTTAATTCTTCATGCATCAATAACTTTTTTGTATGTTTTTTTTTGCAGACTTTTATGGCAAAGTTGCAAATATGGATCACAACATCATATAGCCATTGCAAACATTCAAAGCATGCTGGGAAACTTGCAGTACTTAGAGGATTTTTGTCAAGAAATGTGGACAGCTTCACCGTTCGGGACAAACCAGAGACTCACACAAGGATGTGTTGCATCTATACTGGGTATAGAGAATCAATGGTATGTAAACTTTTGGATAGGATAATTTGTGTAAATACAGTTATTGTTTTGTCTTGTTTGTATGTAAATATCTATTATGTTTCATCTGGAGAAGTGCTAAACAAAATACTGTTGGTAAAAAAACTTTTTTCTCATTAACTGATCTATAACTGACATAACATTTTATGAAACAGGAACAGTCAGGATAAAAACCAACAATCATGGATTGCATAAAAGTGGACATTTGTTACCAAAATGTGGCATCTTTAAATTTCACACAAATGAACTCCATCCAGCTTTGACATTAAGAAAAAAGGTTATTATTAAAAAATTGCAAAAGTGTCCCCCATGTATGTTTTCCCAGTGAGGTCAGGCAGGGGAACGAAAGTGAGATCTCTTGTGGTAAAAACACATGCAATCCGCAAGTCCTTTGATAATTCTGCAGGTAGCCATAGGAACTTCTCATTAAAAGAAGCAGTTAAAGAGGTGTTATAAGTAAACAGCGTGACAGGCAGGCCTAATGAAAAAAAATTTGTTAGATAATCTTTGGAAACTCTTCTCTTGTATTACTATGAGATTGTGGGAAAGCTCCTCTCAGGGAGAAAGAGATAGAGGGAGAACAGTCACGACACCGACGCGCTGCTGGCGCTCTCCGTGGTTCTGAAGATAAGAGTGGGTGTATAGCCTGCCTGTTTCAGTTGGGTTTTATATCCTCCAGAGACTTAGCAATTCATTTTTGTTCACTGTAGTGGACATAAGTTGTTTGTTAATATCGCTAAAACCACATATACCACAGTTTGAAGTGTTTCATATATATCAGGGGTGGCGAACGTCGGTCCTGGAGAGTCGCAGCCCTGCAGAGGTTGCTTCAACCCTAATCAAACACACCTGAACAAGCTAATTAAGGTCTGAATGGTTACTAGGAAGCTAAAGAGGACATCTTGGGTTTTTCTTTCATATTCAATATGGTAATGATGATGATATAACAGACAGTAGGAATTAATAACAACAATTAATAAACTGCAACTAACAAGAAAAGAAACTGCCTTGTATGAGCCTGGGATGTCTCACATGGGTCACATGGTTATGTGATTAGTGGTCCTGTATTGGCTTTCTATGAGTCCTGCCTCCCACATGTCAAAACTAATTCGCTTGCGTTTCTGCCTGAGGCCTATGAGATGTATTGTGCAATGGCACGGGGCACACAGAACGGAAATTGTTAATGCGGAAAGATCAAAGATGCGGAAATATCACAGGACAGATTTAATCACGCGCCTTCCCCCTGGTTGAATTTATAAAAGTTTCTTAAACAATGTACGGTTTCGATGTTGAATACTTCTTGTTTTTGCCTTTTCATGTGTCGTGATCAGGGATGTGTCTGTCTAAAGAAATGATGGCATTGTGGCTCACTTAGCCTAAATATCTTACATACAATGCTAATTAGAATTCATGCCAGGAAAAGGCAGACTCCTGCAAAGCAGGCAGAAAATCTGTTTGGATCGGCTCTTCCATGAATGATTAATCTCTTGTCTTTTTTCACAAAGTCAGCAATTGCACCAGAGTGATTGTTGCATGCGTGTGATTGTGGGCCAGGCTCTCACAGAGTGCACATCTGTCGGCCATGCTTAAATCCAGGACAGTGGCCTTAGAATGAAACAGGTGTTTTACCCATAGATGGACTAAAGAGAGGATCTCTTACTGTAAGATAAACCATCCTTTGGGCATTCATCATAGCTTTGGAAATAAAGTGCTTCACATGGTAGGCCAACGGCGACTTTTCCCTGATGCAAACCGCATACTTTTATTGCATTGCCAGTCTTACATAAACAATGCCATAAAAGTGTTGTTTATTCAGGCAGTGTGTTATGTATATGGGGCAACGGTATTTGTGACAATGCCCCACAATACAAAATAAAGCCACACTTAAAACCAAATCTCCCTGTAAGCCTACATAGACTAGCAGGCTGTTATCCGTTTAAGGGGATTTCAGTTTGACTTTTTTTTTCAGTGCTATGTAGGTGATGTCTGTGAGAAGTGGAATAGTCCCCATTTTAGGATTATAAACAACATAAAATCATCCTGAATGTATCTGAATCACATAACAGATTTTTTTTTATTTTTGTTGTTAAGTCAGATGTAGGAATGTCTATTTGCTTTTGAGCAACGTAGAATGCCACTTTTGGGAGGCCAAATTGATCAGCATTTGAGTTTTAGTCATGCAAGAGTGCTGGGAATTGCTGTATATGAGCCACATAGTGGACATCATGACACTGTTGGCCTCGAGCAATGCAGAGTTCCACATTGATGTAAGTACTTTACTCCCTGACTTCTGAATAATCATTAGGGTTATGTCAGAAACTGAAATCAGAGCTGCCGTAAAAGCAAAAATCTGCCATATCCTGTACACTGCCATTCTCAGTAGTACCAAGTAATCCCTAAGGGGCTGACTGAGGGGTAAAACATGACAAGACATGTTATTGAATCAAAGATTAATGTATGTGATGTAACGTTAATAGTTTTGGAATATCACATAAAAGATGCATTCACAGCAAGCCTAGAAATGTCAGTTTATATTTATAACAAAGGTGTGTTTATGATATTGCATACTTTGAGAGTCTCTTCTTCTGCAGTAGACGTCAACGGAAACTAACTTGCCCTCTTCAAACCTGTCCTCTTTAGTGTGATGGGGGAATTCAGGTCATAATGTGAACAGATGCTTTAGTGTGTGGCAGCTGTAGTGTATTCAGACAGCACTGAGAGCTGATTATGCCACTGTAACCTCTTTGTGGCCCTATTAACCTCTTACTGTATCGTCGAATACCCTTCTCTGGCTCATTTTTTTTTCTTGTCAGTATCTGTCTTCTCTTACTGCTTACTGTGGTTGTGATTAAGTGGCCCAGATTAGTACCAAAATAAGTAAACTCCATTAGCGAGTCAGCCAGCCAATCAGAGTGGTGAGCACTGAGTCTCCAGTGACATGCTGACCTGCTGCCTGTGTGAGTCTGTGTGCGTTTCCACAGCAACTTGCTGTAAAAGACACACAGGCAACACTTCCATAATGCAAGGAGATTGAGAGAATGAAACAAAGAGAGAGAGAGGTTATGCGGCTCCAAAAATAGCTACACTGTTGATGAGTACAAGCCTCATTCACCAGAACTGGCACTTTATTTAACTTGAAATAGTCAAATGTATGGCAGGCAAAGTTGTGTTTGTGACATAAAAATATATTTGTAAATATGTTTTTAATTTGCAAATCTCATGCAAATCTTTGCGAGGAGTTCTTTGCAAATCTCATTTATTTATTTGTGAATTTAATTAACGTTTGTGAAACTCAAAGATTTATTTGTCGATCTCATTCTATTTATTTGCCAGTATGTTACATTTTTGTTAATCTCTTTACATTTATTTGTGGATATAATCTATTTTATAATCTATAATACATAATCTATTTATTTGGAATTATGCAACAATTCTATCTCCATATTATTGTCATTTCAAACCTGGTTGACTTTCTTCTGCACAAAAGAATGTTTTTAAAAAAATTTCTGTTTTTTTGTTTTTGTCCATACAACGGTCCAATATACTTTTGGACCCCAGTGACTTTCTTCTGCAGGTTTGAAATGAAATGTTACCTTCCTATCATTCATTAATATCACTCCTTTATTAGCAAAGACACTAAGGGTGATGAAATGGGAGATTTAAATTACAAAAAGGTTCAAAAATGCATTTACGTTCCAAGACTGATTCTTCATGAATATTCACTGACAGAAAAAAATATTTTCTCTAGGCCAGATAGAGATAGGCTATTTCACAGGTGTTATGTCAAGTTATGCTACAGCGGTGGTTTTGCTTGTTACGAGTAAATGAGCCTCTTGTTTAAATGTTACTTTCATGGCTATTGGTCTTTGTCAGTTATCTGGCCTTCGCATCATCTTGCCAGAGTCAAGTTATTTGCCAGGAGTTCTTGACTTCTGCTTTGGTAATCTTAGTTTGTACTGTCTCCAGAACAGTACACCGGAAACCTTGTTACAGCCCAAATAAGGTGTTCCAGGATTTTGTTGAGGGCTTTTGCAAGACCTGTATGTTAACTGGAATCTGTCATTCTCTCTCTCTCTCTCTCTCTGTCTTTCTCTGCCTCTCTAGATGTCCAACTGGCCTTAATTTGAGCCTCCAAATTTATCTCCTCAGCAGCTTGTGGAGGACGGAGGAAATAGCTTGTCCAAATGATGAGGAGTAGAGGAAGAATAAATTCTAAGTCAAAAGTGATGAATGGTGCAAAAATGGAAATCACAAGGTATTCTAGAAATCTCTCTGGCCTGTAAGAGCGTGTTTGTGTTAGCCATTAAAGTGAAGTTTAAATTTACTTACTTTCATGTCATTCCAAACTAGTATGACTTGATTTCTTCTGTAGAGCACACAAGTAAATACTTTGGAGAACACTGGGGTACAACGTCAGGGTGTTCCACAGAAGAAATACAGTCATATGTGTTTGTAACGACAAGAGGGTGGGTAAATGATGACAGAATTTTCGGTTTGGGGTGAACTCTGTAAGTGTCTTATTGCAGCGATGTCAGTATTTTGTGGTGTCATTCAGTTGGAAGACTTTTTGTTTTTTTACAGACTTTAGCTCTTTACAAAAAATAATTTCATTAGACTCTTACCTCCATCAGAGTATGTCTCCGTTCCATATCCATCCTGTAGACCGTTGTTCCATGTACCCTCGTATTTGCCGCTGGTTCCTGTGCTTTCCCGCACACCGTAGCGTCCCTTAAATCCATGTGTCCACTCACCTTTATAAACCCACTTGCCCTTGTTTTCAACTCCAATGCCATGGCGCTTACCTTGCGCCCATGCCCCCTGATAGGTGTTCCCACTGGGCCAGGTATAGATGCCCACCACCTCAAAGCCGTGGCTCCAGGAGCCTGCGTACTCGCCTTGGCCCTTGGGTCCTGTGCAGATGCCATGGCCATGGGCCTTTCCCTCTTCCCACCCTCCACAGTATGATCCCCCATCATCAAAGTTGAACCTGCCCCCAGTGGACATGCATGAAATAGGTTTTGGCAAATATCCCAAATCTCAAAAAGAAAAGAAAAAGAAAAGGAAGTAAAACCCAAACAAAATCAGACTTGGAAATGGGGCCAGGGTGTTGTTGGAAAGCTGGGGAAGGAAAAGACCCGTATATGCTCCCTTTAATTGCCTTAAAAAAATGCAAAAAGTTGAAAGAAAAAAAGTGGAGCACTCCTGGGCAGTAGTCCCCTCCTGTCAAACTAGGCAGGAGCAGCCTGAGCCCTCTCAGACCATCCTCCTCCAGGAGTGGAACTTTTTATTCACGAGCTGCTTTCCTGCAGTCTCTTCTCAGTGATGAAAGTGGGCCCACGCCAGCCATGCGCCTTGTTCTGTCATTACCAACGCAGCAACTATTCTCTTGGTTCTGGTGCTCTGGCCCCCTCCTCGTTCCTGCCTCCACAGAGGCCCCTGTGCCAACACACCTACCCTCACTCCCGCTCTCCTTCTCTGGGTTTCACTTCCCCTCCCAGTCGCTGAGACCACCAGGCTCCACCTAGAAACCTGTGAGTCCTCAGAGTGACGGCCGATGGATGAAGCAGGCAGGTGGCATTTACAATTGCATCCTTTCTGCCAGGAGCTCACTAACTGTTGTACCAAATCCACCCAACATGCTGATGCCACACAGGGAGACAGAGTGCAAGAGAAACAAGAAAAAAGAGCGATGAATTCTGCAAGCGTCAGTCTCCGTCAGCTAGCAGCAATGCAGTCTCTATCCGTGCACAATCGCATACATATATACGCACGCTCTCGCCAGCACAGGATGAGCGCACAGCTTGATCGCAAACAAACTGATGTGATTAATTCCTTATCTGGGCACTGTTTTGTCGTTGTCTCTGCTTTCCTCTCAGCTCTCTTTTCAGGTCTGTATAAAAATCCTGTGCTCCGGTTTGCTTGCAGGTGGGAAAACCAGATTCATTGTCCCTGATTTACCTTCTTCTGTTCCTCCTTGACTCAATCACGTTGTTGGAATGATTTTCATGTGACGCTGATGGTCTTTTTCTTCGTCGTCATCTTATTCCCCCATATGCTTGTATGTCTCTCTCTCTCTCTTACACTGGTGTCTCTCAAATCTGCTCATTAGAGGCGGACTGTTCCAATGCAGCCAGCTCCCCCTCCCCCTTTCACATGCTCCCTCTCTCCGTGGCTCTCCCTTCATTTAAAAAGACATGCGCTGCGTTAATGCTCATCACTCTCTCTCTCTCTCTATCCACTTCAGGGAGCAAAGATTGCTTTTCCTAATTGCCCAGCTTAGTCCTCCCCCTACCCCCCTGCTAAATCTCCACTGCTCTGCCCTCATAGATTAGAGCATTTGTCAGTTAATGATATGGCTTGACATGGTGCATTAAATTTCTTTGTTGCAGGTGAGATAATATAAAATCTACTCTGTTGACCTTGGCACTTGATCATCTTGACTGTTCTTCACTGGATTCCATGATATCTGTACGCCACAAAGAGCATCTTTTACTGTGATGACTCATATGATTTATGGCCAAAGTATGTTATAATTGAAGACATATTACTTCATACAACACTGTTACAGATAGCTGAGAACATCATGCAGTTCTTCACGGCTTGGTTTATAATTGCTTGTACGGTGTTTGTCCTCCTTCCTTCTTAAACAGATTTTCCTTAGAAGTATCTGGTAATTAAGAAAGCACATTAGGATGCATGAGGATACATGGAGACTTTAAAATACAGTATGTAGATTTATATATATATATATATATATAATATGAAAACAAGGGATGTGATGTATACATGTAACCATGCCATTAATTTTGACTTGCAATTGTGTGTAACAGTCTGTTTGTAAAGAGGAGGAAGGATATTTATCCTCTCAATTACTGGGGATCAGCTCTGACGAAGCTGGGTAAAAATACTCTTGACATGTTGCTTGGGCTCAGCAGGTAGTGATAACCAAGGTTTCATGCAGTAAACAGGTCACCTACAGTTTGACTCCAAGTAGATTTCATGTGACTCGTATATTTCATGTATATTACACTACATACTTGTGTTTGATTGAGCAAGGTTAACAAATTGCTTTTGGGGGTTTAGCTTATCAGGCTACTTTAGTGATAGCCTGCTGTTGGCTTGATTGTCATTAGAGAAGGAGGGGGAGATTTTATAAAGTGGGTTCAGTAGACAGAGTGTGGGAGAGTGTATGTGTATAAGAGAGATTGCAAGGGAATGCGTGAGGCACGATGTATCATTTCAGAATGTCAGTTTTTGCAAGGTTATTCTTATTTATAACCACACTTTCTTGAAAAAAATGACAAGATACAATTTGACAATCAGACATCAAAAGTCAAACTATATTAATAACATTGCCTTGTTAACCATTAAAATAGCAAATTTTTAACCAAAAACACACATACATATGAATTATAATTCATTATCTGTAATTGTATGGGCTGATCCTGTTCTGATAGCTACATAAAATTGTTAAAGGGCAGCAGATGACATTATCATAATGTAATTGTGTGTTTTCTGCTCTACCATGTAGAATTTGATGCACACACACTATGGCTGTGGCTGGTTGAGGCCTGAGGAGCCTTTCCATGAGTTTAAGCCCAGAGACGCAACATCACTCAGACTTGTTAGTAAAACAGGCCGTGATGACTCACGCTCCCCTGCAGCACAACTGAAATAATCAAGGCTGTTATTGAAAATTTGGAGAGTTATTAAATTAGCTTTTCTTAACTGTTTAACCACAGAGAAGCAATAGCAGAAAGAGGGACATTTGCTAACTCAGGATTTTAAGTTTGTATTAGGGATGAGCATGTTAAATCATCTCAAACACATGTACTCTCAAAGTACATAGGGCAAAGATTTGAATGTGAATTGTTGGTGAAAGTGAATCTACATAAGCGTAAGACAAACGTTTTTGGCATCCCACTCGCTAGCTAACTCAAAAGATAAAAACACTCAGAAAGTATGTCTCCTTGCTTTTCCTGTTGATTACCGTATTATCTTATTATCTATAAGTATGAACCACCATTTTTTGTTGTGGCTAGCTTGACCTTGTGTAGTTTTGGTGTCTAATGAATTGGTCCAAAGGTACCACTGAAAATTTTACTGTAACACATTAAATTACAAATTATAGGTTATATGTCGAACATCACCTGACCAAACCCGGAAAACCGGTCTCATCGCTTCCACTTGTCGGAGAATGTGCTAACAGCTGTAATAAATAATAGCTATATCTATGGACTTTTAAGATAATCAGTTAAACTAGCTAGCTGTTTTTATTGTTGACGTTTTATTAAAAAAAATGTTATCTAAATGTTAGTGAAAAGAATAAAAATAAAAAACTTTTAGATATCAGTCCGCATATGTGATGGACATTGGTTATGATAATCTTTGGTATCTACTTTGAAGGCATCTTGAGTAAAATTGCTTCATATTTAATGAAGCATATGCAAAATGCTTGAACCGGAAGCGACGAGACCCGGTTAACAGAATACGGAAGTCTGTTGCGCATAACCCCTATTTGACATGTTTTGAATTCAGTATATGTCACATCATGCATTTCATGGCCAATCATTGCTGGTAATTTTAAATACTTATGTACTCTGGGTTTTTTTTTTTTTTTTTTTTTTTTTTTTCCCCCACCCTG
>NW_015536561.1:166579-173379 GCF_001515605.1 Sinocyclocheilus anshuiensis
TGTGTTTTGTTTTTTTTTTTTTTTGCACCCAGCCAGTTGGAGTAGTACTGGATTCATATATTTCTAAAGCTTTAAATCTGAACATCCGCCACTTTTGCTTGTGCATCAAATTGTTTATAAATTTCATTCACAAGTCACAGTGAGAGCCAGTTGCTCCCTCTAGTGTTCATTTATGATCAGCAACAGTTTAATTTGCCAGCACTGTACATTTATTAGGGTATAGTTGTTTACTCATCTTACAGTAGGGGCTTTTCATATTTTCTGTCGGTGCTTCTTAAATAGGTGTTGCGAACTAAAAATAAAGTTTTTGTACGTCATTTATTAATCTGTTAATGTTCATTTATAAATATACTATTATTCATTGTTAATTTTTTTCATATTGTAATACAATTTATAGAACTTGAAATGTTAAAAGTAATCAGTGTATGTAGAAATTAACACGTACCTAGCTTAACAATACATACTGTAAAAGTATTGTTAATTTGGTTTATAATATCTAATAAACAAGGACATAAACGCTGGAAACGAGGAATATTTATCTGCAATCCATTGAAAACTAGTCTAAAATGCATCATATCGTTTGCCAGCGATTAAGATCTTTAAGATCAACAGCTGCACGTTCAATTTGTAAACGACCTCGGTAATGGTATTTTCCAGACAAACAGGACAAAGAGAAAAGTATTTGAGAAAATATGAATCCGTTAGATTTGGTGAGAATATTTATAAGACTTGGTTCCTGATTGAGCCCTGGGACAATTGACGCCATCTTCGGGAAACGTTGACGTAATTAAATGACAAAACCAGAGGTTTCCAATATTTGCCTACAGCCAAAGGCATACTTCAAAAACGTTTTTTTCCTGTACTATCATCACCAGAGTAATAATTCATACTATTTTATAACATTTAAATAAATGTACCTTATGTTTAAAAATCAGTTACGGATTGTTCAGTTAAGTTAATGTACCCTATCGCATTAAATCGTACAATATTTTACTGTCCACATCAAATATGACTGCAGGCGCTTGAGAGATACACAAGAATGTCGCTCTGGCCAATCACAGCGCAGAATATGATTACTGACAAGCTGTTCATTCAATGAAATTCAACCGTGGGCGGGGTTTGCGTGAAGTTCGGGAATGGATAGTGAACTACACTCAGTTTGTCTTACTCGACTTCACGACAGGATAATGATAGGCAACGAAACCGTTGATTAATTCACTCGCGTGAAAGCAAATAAAGCAGCGGATAAAGTGTCACGTTTTTTTTTTAAACATAAAAAACGTTACTTCGGCGTCCGACGAAGGAATATACGGTTATACTGACGTCCATTCGACCACTCAAAACTGTTACAATTGGGGAGTTTTCCACACAAAATGTTTATTGCCCGACGACGGTTCCTTTGAGCGTGTACAGCAATTGCGATAGTATCATATGGACAAAGGCAGAGGGGCTGCGCCGCCGCGCGTTTGGGATTACAGTAAACACAAGTTGTTTCTTTAATATCCTAATAGGCTTTGACGAGATAATGCATTTGCAGGCATATAAAACGCGAAGGAAACTATGTAGTATGTCTTCTTGTAGGGGTTCTGAGACGCTCAGACTCACCACTGCCTATAAGTGCATGGATGTTTACGTCAGTGAATGATTTGGAAGTTTGTAAAGGCCATCAACCGTTGCTTTATGAACTTTGTTTTTATTATCTGATGCATTTTATGAGTGCTGGCTAAGATGGTTGAAAACAGATGCTTTGTTCAGAGAGAGGAGGTTTACCGCTGGTTCTCCGTGTTGAGTTCGGCGCAGAGGGCTGAGTTCCTTTGCGGCCTTTTGGACCTCTGCGTTCCCATTGAGCTACGCTTCCTCGGTTCATGTTTGGAAGACCTAGCCCGAAAAGACTACCACTCTCTGAGGGATGCAGAAATCAAAGCCAACAACCCGGCTGACCTCGCCAACTTGACCAACATCACGGATGAGGTCGTGAGGAGCAAGCTGCTCGTCTCTCTCGCGATCCTCAGCTCGGACAACCGCGTAGCGGCGGGAGTTTTGTTTCGGACCCTCACCCATATCGACACCATCATTAATAACTACGGACTTCAGCTTAACGATGGCCAGACGGGAGAGCAGTTTTTGCTCCTCTTCACCATGGCTTCGAACCATCCCGCCTTTAGTTTTTATCAAAAGCAGGTGCTGAGGCAAGAGTTGACACAGATCCAGGAGATCCTACAGGTGACAGTTGGTGAGGCGCCTTCGACGTCACACGGGGGCGGGGCCAGCGCTGCTGCGCTCCCAAACGTGAGCGCGACCCCGACCTTCTCTTCCTACATCACAACATCCACCTTCAACTCTTGCCAGGCTGGATGTCCGTGTTGCAAGGTGGGAAGCATTTAAAGTAAATGCCTTTTTATAGATCTTAATGTGAATCATTCATCCATGCATACTTTAAATCAAAATACTGTGACGTGACATGTGGCGAAGTATGGTGAGCCATACTTGGAATTAGTGCTCTGCATTTAACCCATCCTTAGTGCACACACACAGCAGCCATTTATGCAGTTAGTGCAGGGGAGCAGTTGGGGGTTCGGTGCCTTGCTCAAGGGCACCTCAGTCGTGGTATTGAAGGTGGGAGAGAGCGCTGTACATTCACTCCCCCCCACCTACAACCTCGCCGGTACGAGACTCAAACCCGCAACCTTTGGGTTACGAGTCCGACTCTCTAACCATTAGGCCACATCTCAAACTCCAATCAACACCAAATCCCTGTGCTACATTGTTTCTTTTTGGATATTCTACCCAAGTTCTGAACAAACATTCTTGCAGTAACGTTAAAGGAACGTTCATTCAAAGTTATCTAGATGAACGTTACTAGATAAATTTCATTTTTAGATTAACTACCCCTTTAAGGTTGTAAACGGAGTTTGTGAATGTATGCTGAATAATGTTAGTGTGGTTAATTTTTATATAGTCTATAACTAATTTCTTACATGACAGACACAGCATGGACTGTCCCCTTAGAGCAACCTGGGGTTAAGTGTCTCAGTTCAGCAATGCTAATGGTTCATAGATCACCCCTTGTGGGGCTTGAACCCACAATCTTTTGCTTACTAGCCTCGATCTTTTAAGCACTAGGCTATACGCCCCAAGATATACAGGTCAGACCTGATTTATTCAACAGTATCTATGGGGAACACCAAGAGCAATGATAATGAACTGGGGTCATCTGGCACAGACAAGCAATTCAGCCATGAAATCTCACACGACTCGCAGATAGTGTTTACTATCTTTTTTAATCTGTTCCATACTCTCCTGGGGGTTCAGGAGTGATCTCAATAAATCAATGCCTTTACTATGACATAAGACTCACACTTACACTTGGTTAAACCCAGTGTGTAATGTAATATTGCAAATGTGTAATTATTTAGTATCTCAAAAATGTCAGCTTGGTGAGTCAACAAAAGCAGCAAGACATTTGTTCTTACAATAACAAAACCCTTTCATTATAGAATATGATATTATTCAGCAGTTCTAGAATAAATAGATGTCAAAATGACATTATATGTGCTGACATGATGAACACACAGTTCTGAAGAGTATTGCATAGCACAGTTGCTATGTAATATCTATTTATTTTCTGTTACTTGGTGTCATTCAACCCACTCCACTATGTATGCCTTTATGACATCTTGTATTTTATCTTGTTCGTGACATGTCTAAGCAGGTATTAGGAATGGTGCAGCAACTTCTGTGTGAGACTGAGATCATGCGGCAAAGAAAGGAACCACACCACTTTTTTTTTTGGAAACCCTAAAGACCTAGCACAAATCTGTGGGAAATGCACCTTTACCAGCTATCTAAAATACTGGTCAAAAGTTAGGAATAATTGAATTTTTTAAAATGTTTTTGAAAGAGGCCTGTTATGTTCATCAAGTCTGTATTTATTTGAGCAAAAATACAGTAAAAACAGTAATATTGTGAATATTGAATATATTTTAAATTGCAATTTATTATTGTGATGGCAAAGCTGAATTTTCAGCAGCCATTACTCCATTCTTCAGTGTCACAAAATCCTTCCGAAATTGGTTAGTGTATTTTATTTGGTAACCATGATTTTGCAGTTACCATAATTAAGCCCTTAACTGACAAAGATCGGCGATGGCCTCAGATTATTGTTGTTTCACTTTAAAAGCATGTTAAAACATCACACTCTTACTTGATCTGGACAAACTGTGCATCAGTAGAAATATTAAAGACTCTAGCTTCGATATTTTACCAGTTTTGATAAAACATTGTTGCAGTGACTTATTAATCTCAGTAATTTATGTCAGGAGTGCAAAATAATAAATCCGTATATGTCATATTTGGAATAGAAATTCACCACGCATTAATATTCAGTCACGTCTGCAGCGGTTTATTTGTGTTCACATAGCTTCACTGAACAGCATCAATAAGGGCTTATAGTCCAACGATGCATATACATGGAGATATATAGATATATTTACACGTTTACTTCATATTTCTTCAGACAGAATCATAATTTCTATTTATTTTCCACTGATTTAGGTGATTTCATTAGCATTAGCACTTCCCAGCGCTGTATCTGTGTGTTATACTCTTCCGTGGTCGTAGTATGAGTCCGAGAAAGCCGATTTGCTGGTGAAATGTCAATCATATTGCACATCACATCCCACCCTGTCTCATCCTGTGATGGACTTCCCGTGCTCTTCCACGTTCATTTCTGACCATAACAAACCCAGATAAACACTTTTACACACAAAGAATAAAGATAATAAACATGATTACGATAGGATATGGTTTGTATGTGATTTTCTTGAGATTTGGGGTATTTTCATAACAATAAAGAATGTGTACATCTGAAATGCTAATTTGTGCAGCAATATAAAAGGCTATAAAAAGCATATTTTAACAACAGTAAATGACCAAATTCCACATTACAAACGTTTGGAAGTTATTACAAACACTCGATGGTGGTTTAAAGTGAGTTTTGAGTAAAAGTGTAGTAATAATCTCATAAATTGTCTTATGTAGCTTGATGCTAATGTTAGCTCTAATGCAGCTGCAGAACAGGTGCAGTTCTTCTTCATAATGCATTTTGTCATAATAATTCATGTAAGGTCATAAGAAAATGTTTTGTTGAATTTTTTTAGAAATACTTTTGATAATAGTTGGGTAAATGTATACTGGGATTGAAGCAATTTATGGCTTGGTAAACCTTGTAATGACAGAATAAAGGCTATAATGGCTGAATAAAAACAAAAGAATAATGATAAAGGAATAATGAGGATTATGTGTCATACCTAGCAGAGGTGTGAAAGGTTCGTCGAGTGAGAACAATAAAATCACGAATGGGGCAGTTTGCCGGGCCAGACATGAGATAATAACATGCAGGAGAGCTTACAGGGGGCCATAAATCAATTTTATTAGCCTTCTCTAAAAACACACATGACATGGTCTTAGAAAATGTTTCATAAAATTAATAGTTTTGGAGATTATGTCCTGAAATTTGAAATGAAGCATTAGTAGACTTGTGGCTTTAGCTTCATTGTATTTTTAAAAGCATTTACCACAGCAACATATGTATTTTTATATACATTTAAAAAAATTATTATTTTTATTTTTGTTTTTATGTTTGAGCTTATATATCTCTATTATCATAGCAGTCTGAGTAATTCTGATTCTTGAACAGTAAAAGTGTCAGCTTTGTGAACCTGTTGATTATGTATCTAGTCAGAAAGACTCATGAGCAGCAACCATTTTGGGTATGTCATTTGTGTCTCCATGCCGAAAATGGGGGGTGACAGCAAAGGGGTTAAAATACTTGCGTTGAGGTTATGTGATATCAATTTCTGTAATTACTACTGTAAAGGAGTTCAAATGTAAAATGTAATCCAGGCAGAAATCTTTATGTCAGTGCACAATCCAAAACACAGTGGCGCCAAAATGCAAGTTGATGAAATGTGATAAAACACTTCCATATGTTGAAACTTTTATTGGTGATTCCCTGTGTTGTCAGATGTAAATATCTCCTTTGGGGTGTTATCTGTATAGACATGGGCTCATAACATAAGTACGAAACATGTGCTTGAGCGGGTGTAGTGGGAAAGTACCCTGTGAAGGCAGAGAAGGCGGTTCTATTTAGTGATTTGTTGGTTTTGGCTTTCATGAACTGAAGCTCAGCACATTTCTCCATGCTTAAATCAGCCCTCTGTGTAACTCTCCTGTGAATCATCAAGAAGCACCGACTGCTCGCTTGTTCAACAGGCCTTTACACTAGCCTAAACATAAATAAAAACACATGCTGTTTTGTCTCAAGCATCTTTTTGTAATGCTTTGATTGTAATCGCCAACATTTATTTGAATTAAATTAAATTTGAATTAACCATGACAGCCAAATTGGTCCCATTTTAGCACTTTCTACTTGTAAAGCAATGGAGGCATAAATAGAGTCAGGCTGGCGCCATATTTAAAGTTTTAGAGGAATAAAAACGAGGCTGTGAGGGATGGAAGTACAGTGTGTTCAATGGATTGTACTTTAGTTAAAAGGGGTAGTTCATCCAAAAAAATTTAAATTCTGTCATCATTTACTCTCCCTCAAGTTGTTCCAAAACTGTATGAGTTGCTTTCTTCTGCTGAACACAAAAAAAGATACTTTGAAGAATGTTGGTACACAAACAGTTGACGGTAGCAGTTGAATTCCATAGTGTTTTTTTTCCATACTATGGAAGTCAATGGCTACCATAAGGCTCTGTTGAATAAATAATTGCTTACCTTCATAAACGTATTATTTT
>NW_015536561.1:173478-177765 GCF_001515605.1 Sinocyclocheilus anshuiensis
ATATATATATATATATTTATAACCAACTAATTATGTTCTTAAATTCAACGGCTATGTTTGAAGATCCAGCCAATTCCTGATTAATAAAATCAAGTTCCTTCCCCATTGACTGTTGTATTTACTCTAAATTACAGTAAATCAGATTGTGAAAGTAAAATGAAGGCCATACCACATAGACTTTAAATTGACACAAAAACATCAAAAACGGCTATTCAGATAGCACTTTAAAAAAATGAGCTAAGAGCTAAGAATGGATTTACCCAGCTGTACTTTTCCAAGGACTTATTTCCTTTGTGTTATAATCCACACTTCAGCTGAGTCTTCAACAGAAGGGCATGTTTTTCAAAGAGAGGAAGAGAGGAACGGAGATTTGGCAGCGTGGTATGTGGATGTGGCAGCAGTGGACTGTACGGCAGTCCTAATTGGCTTCTGGCTTTTACTAGCTGCTGTGCTTAACATATGTGGTACCAGCCTCCTCTTGCTCCTACTCTGTTTTAACGAGCTGGAAGATGTAACCTGAGAGCAAAAAGGCGGATGAGCTGAAATATTTGACTATTGAGTCTGCCAATCAGATTGGGTTTTGGGATTGTAATGTGATTATCTGATGAATCAAAGCTAAAAAGCCAAGCATATTTGCATTTATATGTTTTTTAATTCTTAGATGTGCTGCTCCGAAGTGATGAAAATTTACATAATTTAAGACACATGTGCATTGAGTTGACTAATTATAAAACAGTCATCTATTACCAGGAAGTCCATGACTCACTTTAATGCAAGTCTGAGACAGTTGTTTTGTTTCATTGAACACCAGGATGTTGCCAAACACAGTAACAAAACTGTTCAGCGATACAGGGTGCCTTTTCTTAGTCCAGTTTTTGTTTGTCATGATTTGATTTTTATTTTATTTTTACAGTTGCAACTTTTTATCTCTTAATTTTGAATTTACATGTGACATCCTGAAGTGCCTATACATTTTGTTCAGATGTAGTTTCTTTTAAAAATTCAACAGGCTTGTCTTTATAATTTGAGTATTGAGTTTCTAAATGTCTCTTGATTTCATATTCTGTTCAGCCCATAATTCATGGCACATTGTGCTCAGCACAAACCAGGTGTATCCTCATCGTCAGTAATGGCTATTATAGTTATGTAAATACAGACTTAACCAATAGTAATATGGAGTGAACTAAATAAGCAGGCTGCTGTGCTGTCAGAGTGAATTAAATAAGACTCAGCTGCTCAAGTGTGACAGCACTGACTGGACAATATATGCTTGTCCATGTTCAGTCTAGATCTTTGTTTGACCTTTGACCTCTTTTTCCAGACCGTGCATCGGGAGGTCACAGGAGGGCAGACAGACGAAGGTTTGGGTCCTGAGATCATGCCGCCGAGTCCATCACTCTTGTGCCAGGAAATGCCACTCAAAGTGCATGTCGGAAAACCCAGCAAAGGTGAGTTCCACAACTGCATGCAATTGGATCCACAAACACACTCTACAATGTTATATGCAAAACAGGGTCAGTCGTCCTACAGTTTGAATGGTTGAGCTTGGTAAAAAATTGACGTTCTAATACAGAAGCTGGAACAAGAATACACATGCTGAAATCTTTTAAACTGAAGTTTCATTCATGTGAGACAGCTGGTGGAGGATGTTTTCAGCCCTCTCCTCAGGTCTCTTCCAGCAGAGGAGGATAAATTAATCAGAGCGACACTTAAGCCCTGTTCACACCAAGAACGATAACTATAAAGATAACGATATTAGCGTCCACACCAGCGAACGATATCGTCTGTTTATTCTACGAGCACGCTCGTCTGCCGCTTTAAATTCACGAGCTCGTTATAGCAGGATGGATTCTGATTGGCTGTCAGTTTTTTATCGTTCATCAGCTGGAGAAAAATCGTTTTGTAAATGATTCCAACGATATCGTTTCTCTTTGTCTTTATCGTTATAGTTGTGGTGTGGACTCTGCTATTCTTTAATATTGAGAATGATTTTTAGAACTATATCGTTATCTTTATAGTTATCATCCTTGGTGTGAACGGGCCTTTAGTTATTTTAGTACATCAAGTTAAACAAAATGAGAAATGTTGATGAAACTAGATGAAATAAAATAAGTTAAGTGTTAAGTGTTTATTGGATTTTATTTAATTTAACTTCAATTTCAAATAATGAATAATGTTTTTTTTTGTTTTTTTTTATAGTTAACTATAATAGCTCTGCAAATGATATGAGCTGCTGCCCATTTTGTATGGATGTCATCACTTTATAGTTATTGTCCTTGGTGTGAACGGGCCTTTATCTCACAGAAAGAGATTACACTTGCATTGTTATTTTTATGTTTTCAGTTTTCATTTTAATTTTAGTTTTACATTTTGCTATGTGCTTTTTTCATTTTTAGTTTATTTAAATATATTTCTATGTAGCCTTTTCTATTTTTTATTTTTTTTAGTAATTTTTAACTTTTTTCAATAATTTTGAATTTATTTTAGTTTATTTATTTCGGTGCAATATTTCAAATTTTCCCATTTAAAAAAAAAAAATATTTATTTATATTTTATATCAGCTTAATTTAAATTACCAAAAATTATTTATAATACTTTTAGTTTTAGTTAAAAATAACATGTAGCATATAGGGGTTTCGTCACTATTTTAGTGTTTAGCATATACAATTACAGAATGTGGGAAGATGATGGGGAAAAACGCATTAAATATTAAATTTTGCCTGGCTGACAAACATTTTCAATGCAACAAAAACTATGTTGCAGAAAAGTATGGAGTGAATGGTTTGTAGCCAAATTAATTTGTCTAAAACAAAGCCACGTTCATTGTAAAACCATAAACCAAGCTGTAATGCATCAATCATCATTACTAAACGTGTTGTTCTCAATGTATTTTCAGTGTGCACGTTGTCTTGAATACTTGGTTCAATGACTTCAGGCAAGCCCTACGAAAGACAATTTACTTACTTTTATCTTATTCTTTTCCATAATCACATAATTAGATGGGTGAGGCTTTCGGCAGAAATCAAGCGCGCGATTTTGTTTTGCCAAGCGAAGCGTCCTTCACATGAAACAGTGGATCTCAGATTGTATCAGGTGGTGAACAAACTGGATTAAACTGATACCCACACAGATCTACAAAGACTTAAAAAGCAATATCACACAAGCAGGAGCACTGTTGTACTAAATATAAAAGAAAACATTGAATAATATTGAATAACTTACATTTCCGACAGATTATGGACAGCTGTTTTGTTTATTTTTGCCTGGCTAACAAATATACTTTGATTATAATGTTGCAAAGCATGAAACCGATTCAATTCCAGTGTTTTAGCACTGTATTTTTGAATCTGAAATACAGTATGTTTTTTTTCAGTTTTCATTAAAATCAAAATGAATGCTGCATGAAATCCGCTTATTATGAGGTTCATATCCGGTTGAAGATTGATCCTCTCTCTCAAGCGTCTGCTTATCAGGTTTAATGTTTTTTTATTTTTTTATTTTTTTTTAGCTTTAGTTATGAGATTTTTGATCATTTGCTGGTGCACTCTGTGTGAACTCTGTATCTTATCATGGACAGGCTGTAAATACATCTTTTATTTGAGTTCCCAGAGTTTGTATTATCAACTAGTGGAACATGAGAGTGTTTGCCTCTTGTTTGATGGAAAATCTTGGCCATGCACTTTTCCAGAGTGTATCTCTTGGTTTGTGTGTAAGTGAAAGACTGTGTAGTTTTCTATTTTAATCCTGAGGAGAATATTAGAGAAGCAACCTAGTATGTCTTACCTGGACTCACATGTCCACACAAGTTTTGCTAGGGATGTGTGCCATCATTTCTTGAGTTCTTGAGTTCTCTCTTGTGAGCATAAGTGTGTATTTTTAGTCCTGTTTTGTCTTGCTGTTGGCTCAGGCAGCAAACGCACCAGATGTCATATTCACACACTGAGTTACATTACATACATTTTAGAGTGTCCTGCATATTCTCTGTTTATCTCAGTGTTTTATTCCTGTGTAATCACTAATCAGCATACTGTATTTCTACATTTTTACATTTCGTCACCTTGGAATTATAAGGTTGTATCTGCATTCTGAGCAGTTTCGAGATATTGAGCTTCAAAGTTTTTGCATTCCATATAGTGATATGGAATATGTGGAACAAGTCTCTTTCATACATCAGTCCCAAAATGTACACAACTTAAAAAAATCACATTTTAAAAGAATATATATATATATATATATATATATATATATTAGTGATGCGCGGATGGCGGTTATATCCGCGGGCGCTGC